>NW_007246118.1:191266-240779 GCF_000164805.1 Carlito syrichta | reverse complement strand
CCTTCCAAGTAGCTGGAACTACAGGCATGTGCCACCATGCCCGGCTAATTTTTTTATTTTATTGTAGAGACGAGGTCTCACCATGCGGCCCAGGCTGGTCATGAAAATTTTTCATTTTTCTAATGTTTCACTTTTACTGTATTTTACAAGGGATTAATCCATGATGGACTGAAGGGGGTAAAAGGGTCCTCAGGGTAGCACTGCCCTAAAATATCATGTAAGGGCTATGGATATAGTTAGTATCCAATCTTATGGTACTATGAGATTGACTGAAGGAATGAATGACCTATGACAGGAAAATAACCAGAAATAAAAGGAACCCAGGGGAGAAAATAATCTTTGAATGTGGCTATCATGGGCTGAGAACATGGACTGAGAGATGCCAGCTGACCAGGCTAGGGCTGTGGAACCTTATAATGAAGTGACCCAGGTTGTACTAAAAATGTGTGAGGTAGTGTTAATCAAAGAGAAAAAGTTGGTGAGAAGGTAATTCTGGAAACTAGTCTAGAAAGCAATTAATTCCAGAGTTTGATTCAACTGCCTCCTGAAGGGAAAAGTCATCTTTGAGAAGGGGCTGAGACAGGCTTCTTCTACCTGCCCCAAGCTGACAGGAATGTAGCTGTACTTAACTAGGATGTTTATAAATGGCCCACACCAAGAAGGGGCTCTATAGAAGCAGGTTTCAGTGTCAAAATTATTTGATTAAGTAAGGAAGTTAGCCAAAAATAAAGTCTGGGGAAGTCTAGTAGTCTGAAGAAGATGGAAATACACTGAGCATCACATTTGGAGAAAGAAAATTCACACATGCACATTGACCCTGGGTTCCTAACCCTAGGCTAACAAAAGTCTCTGAGAAAGTAAATTGGGCTCTGTGTTGTCACTCACTGGTGTCATGGTGACAAGTGGGGAGGGTCCCCGTGGGCGCTTCAGCAGCTGCTGGGCATGCAGTTGGATGTTGGCTCCTCCATCTGATGCCCTCCGTCCAAGGGGGCCCATTCCATTCAGTAGCTGTAGGGTGGGAGGCTGTAACAGAGACTGCTCCTGCCAGGAAGAGAGTGAAAAGGATAGACTGGTGAGATAAGGGGGGGAAGTATGAGAAAAAAGAGCAATACACTAATGTACTGAAATTAAAGGATCCATTGATCATGATATAGACTAGAGAAATCTTCCCTCTCACCCTAGCTGCTTTGCAAAAGCAATCATCCTGCTCTACAAGAAACCCTTAAGCCTTGGGGAAAGTCTCTCAAAGCCTCTCAAAAGAAGCTCACGTATGTTTCTTCCATGGCAAGCCCTCTCCCAAGTCCATGTACCTTGTATTCAAGCTGCCCAGTTGGTTGCAAATTTTGCATGGGCAACAGGTTGTGCATGAAGTTCACATTAGGGGTCACCTGCAGGAATGGAGCTGGAGGGTTGACTCCAGGAAAGCCAGGTAGAAGTTTCTGCAGATCTTCCATAACTTCCGTGCTGATAGAAAACAACATGACAAAAAAGGGTGGTTAATATTCTTACTCAAAAGTGCTTATATTCTGCTCATAGTGGCTCATGCCTGTAATCCCAGTACTTTGGGAGGCTGAGGCGGGATAATCATTTGTTCCTGGGAGTTCAAGACCAGTCTAGGCAACACAGCGAGACCTCGTCTCTACAAAAAATAAAAAAAAAATTACCCAGGCATGGTGGCACGTGCCTGTAGTCCCAATTACTCAGGAGGCTGAGATGGAAGGATCACCTGAGCCCAGGAGGTCGAGGCTTTGATGAGACATGGTTGTCCCACTGCACTCCAGCCTAGGCAACAGAGTGAGATCCCAACTCAAAAAGAAAAAAGGTGCTTATATCTCAGCATAGATTATGTGCTTATATCCCAATCATGGTACTGCTATGAATAATTTATTTTCTTTTTTTACTTTCTTCCTAAATTTGTATTTGTCTCTAAGATCTCAAGGCAAAGGAAACGCTTAATGTGTGGAATCTGACTCTCTGCTACTTTACTACTTGGGACTGGGCATTGCTTTCTTCATCGGCTACTTGTGTAAAACCAACATCCCTGAGCCAAGAGGAAATGCTGGCACCAGTCCAGTTCAGGTTTTCAAAGCCTGGAGGTGAACAGCAAGTTTCTGGAGCACATGGGCCATCTGCTAAAACAATGGCTGCCTGAAGTAGCAACTGATTCACCAGGGAAAGAATGCAATTACTCTTGTCAGTGCTGATAGGACAGATAAGTACTGGATGTTCAGGGCTGTCTGCTACAACAGTAGGTTTTACAGCATACTTTAAAATAAGAGATCTTTCCACTAACAGAGCGGCTCAGGGTTCCACCCCTCTGCAGCTGACACAGTCTGTGGAGCCAGAATGGTCTCTTACTGCCTGTTCGATCAAAGGCCGAGAACAAGAAACATAAAGCAAGCAAATCGGCAGTCATGGGAGTCTTTTGGAAATCTGCTTAGAGAAAAGATATATTTACAAGAAAACCAGCTTTGCCCTAGTTGAACTCTCAGGAGAATTCTTACCATAACCTCCTCTTACCTACTCAGCAAAGAAAATATCCAGAAAAGAGGTAAGGCTATTTTTAATGTTAAGGGTCTTCAACTATAGAACAAAATAGAGCAAGGTGGCTGAACTTCAGTTCATTTTTCTAGTGTGAGGACATCAGGGAACATCATGAAAAACTGTTTGGAAAAACACTGAGAAACTGGTGTGTTATTGGACTCTGAATTCTTGATCACTTAAATTTTACTTGCCCACATATATAAACTATATCATATCATTTGTCCATTTGTCTTGGCTACTGGATTAGATCTCCTCAAGGGTGAGGAGGTTGCAGTGAAGTAGAAGACATGTGCCATGGTAGGAACTGAAAGTCAGATGGCAATTCTTTGCCTGGGTGTTAATCAGGGCTGTTGGCCAGATACTCACCGTGGGTCAGCCACACCCACCGTGTGCCTCCTCATTGACAAATAGCGAACCAATGCTTCAGGGGAAGGCTCTTCACCCTCATCACTGTCCAAGTTCACTGCCCCATCCGGCTGAGGTGGAGAAAAACACCATCTCATTAGAAATCAGAAGTAACAAAAGGAAGCAAGGTTATGGGAAAGAAGTGGCTTCAGCGGACAACTATCACAGGTTGCTACTTGCCTCCACAATCTGATTCTCTGGGTTGATCAGCTGCACCTGGGGAACGCTAATGTTCATTGTGGCACCTGCCTGCTCCGCCTGGAAAGGAGTACATACATACACACACATACCTTAAACACTCGAGGGAAATAAGGGTAGTCTTGACTGCTAAAGTCTATGCCTCCTTGGTTACTACACTTTTTGGTTCGTCTGTCCTTAGAAGCCTCAACAAGGAAACATCCTGTTGAGAGGACAATATCTCCCAATGATTTGCTATTTCTTAAAAATTTTTAAAAAGCGCAACTATTGTTGCTCATCTATCCTCTCTGTCAAAGAAAGGTCCAGGTCTTTGATTAGGCTCTAACAAAGGAAGAGATGACAAATGGGAGGAGACAAGGAAGAACAGGAAACTCTCTTGACTTAGGGTTAGTGAGCAACAGTTAACCTTCACCCCCCTAGTGTTACTTGTCCTGCACTAGGTCGCTGGAGTTATTGCCCACCTGGATATTGACTGGTGCTTGAAAGGCCATGGCTCGGGGCATGCTAGGAAGTGCTCCGAGACGCAGGGTTTTATGTCTCTTATGTCGATCACACAGCAGGCTGTAGATTGCACTATAGTGATCATAGGCATCTGATCTTAATGACTACCAAGAGAGAAGGGAAAAGAGTACAAAACCCTGGTGAAATGGCATGTCGATGACCAGAACCTTCTCAGTAATAACATTAAGACGACCAAAGCACCTTCTTTCCTTTTTTTTCCAAAGCCCAGGAAGGGGCAGAGGAAGAAAAACAGGAGAAAACAAAAAGACCCAAGTTCCCAAGAAAGAGAAAAAATGGAAAAAGCAGGATAGAGGAAGAACTGCTACATCCCACTGTGTTCTCCCACTCCTTCAGAGATACCTGTAGTGTTCGCTCTTTGTCCAGTCCCATATCCTCCATGGCCAAGAGAACATCCTCATTCAGGGGGTCCATCTGCCTTTCTTCCTTTAGTTGTTGACATTCGGCTATTAACTATAACATGAAAAGAGGCAAGCTGTCAAACCCTCAATTAACCACATCACTGCGGCATTTCATATATAATGACCAAGCTATTCTATGCCCTGTAGCTTAGAATTTTTTTGGCTTCAAAGTCTAAACAAGACAGCTCTGAGTGATCAACTTTGAGCAGACAAGATCCCCAATGTTTCCTGAGCTCCTGGGAGTACATGGAATGGCTACAATGACTTTTTTAAAAGTATGCTGCAGGAGCCACTGAACTGAGCACACTAACACAAGAGGATGGTGACACCCCCATGGTGGGTGAGCTGCAGAACTGTGGGCTGTACTGTCTCAAAAGCCAAAGACCGACTACAATATGGGGACACATTATAGGAACAAGTATCACCATTCTCCAACATTTCACCCGGTGTTACATTCCTTCTTGCTTGCCTCACTTGCTGCTTTGCTATTATACAATACTCTGTTCCCACCTTTTCAGGTCATGGCCTGATTACAATCACATACGAAAGAGACTGCAGCAGCTCTAAGAGGAGTTCTGCAAGGAGTTCTGCAAGCAGCTCACCCTGTCAAAGTTGGGGTCCACGTCCCCCAGCTTCATCCACTTGTGCTTGCAGATCTGCTCCATTGAGAGGCGCTTATTCGGGTCTAACACCAGCATGTGGCGGATCAAATGCTCACATTCTGCAACAGACAAACAAGCCTGTCTTCAGTCTCTGGGGAGGGGAGGTACCAGTGGAGCCAAGGAACCAGGGGCAAGGCCAACAGGGAGAACTCAAGCTCCCAGCTTCTAATTTTGTCTTTCTTGCTCCTTGATCCTTACCTATTTCACTGCTGACTCCAGAGGTGGTGAGCAAAGGCAGAGACAAGTGGAGCAAAGAGAAATTCAAATGCCTTTACTAAAAGTCTGACCAGAAAAAGTCTGGAGGTAATCCATGGGTTTCATTTATTTATATCATGTATGGCCCCACTAAACACAATTAGTGAAGAGTAGAATGTCCTTTAAAAAGATTCAGTATTTTACAAGGTTCTCAAAATATCAGTTCTATCCTTCTAAATGGCCTACTATGTACATACCAATGCTTTTGGCTTAAGAATTTGACATTTCTGATGGCACAAGGTGTGTGGGAAGCATCTCTGTGCACTGGGATTCTGATAGCCTTATTTGTCATTTCCCAGTTGTTATTTAAACAGTTACAGGTATGTGAAACTGAGCTGTGAGCTACAGAGATTCAGGTCAATAGCTATTTTTCTCTGGGAGCTCATATTGCAGATTACATTGCAGAAAGAACAATGGATTAAAAAAATCAAGAAATCTATATTCTGACTTGAAACCCACTCTCTAAGTTTTCTCATCTGTAAGTTGGGGGTACTGATGATGACGGAGGGTTGTGGCAAAGGTGGTGATGATGACAATAAAACAGTAGAGTTAACACATTCTTCTGAGCACTTTGCAATTACTATTATCTCAATTAATCCATACAGCAATCCTAGGAGGAAAGTACTGTCATTATTCTCATTTTAGAAATGGTCTGGAGGTAATTAGGCACAGAAGTTAAACTTGTCTAAGATCACATGATCATTAAGTTAGACTTCAAACCAGACAGTATCACTCTTCACCTGGTGCTCTTTTTTTTTTTTGAGTTGGAGTCTCACTCAGTCACCCAGACTGGAGTGTAGTGGCCGCTCCCAGCCACTGCAGCCTCGACCTGCTGGGCTCCAGTGATCCTTCCGCCTCAGCCTTCCGAGTAGCTGGAACTACAGGCGCGTGCTACCACGCCCGGCTACTTTTCGATTTATTGTAGAGATGAGGTCTCGCCAAGTTGCCCAGGCAGGTCTCGAACCCGCGGGCTCAGGCAATCCACTCACCTCAGCCTCCCAAAGGCGTGGGATTACAGGCTGAGCCACCCAGCCCGGCTCACTTGGTGCTCTTAACCACAATGCTATGCTGTCTCTGTACTGCACAGTTTTGGGGGGATTCAAATCCCTGAACCATGAATTCAAATCCTCATCCAAGCCACATCATCTCTTGCTTATACCATTGCGAAAGCCTCCTAACTGGTCTTTCTGCTTCCATTCTGGCTCCATTACAATCTTCTCTCCATTGGGAAGCAAAAGGGATTTTTCCAAAGCATAAATCTGGGCATATTACTGCCTGGCCTATAACTCACTGATCTCTTCCCAACAAAATCCGAAGTCCTGGGCCTACAAGTCCCCTAGGTCCCTCTCTGACCTCATATCCTGCCACACTGGCCTTTTCGCTAGTCTTTGCACATGTGAAACACACTCCACCCTGATGGCCTTCCCACTTGCTGGTTTCCTTGAGTTGGAATGGTCACTCCTCAGAGCTTCGTATAGCTGGCTCCTTGTCGTTCAGGTAAGGGCTTGAATGTCGCTTCCTCAGAAAGCTATTCCCTGATCACTACTCTAAAGTAGGTCTCTTCTCCATCACACTAATTTTCTTCACACTGATGAAACGATCTTGTTTGTGTATTTACATGCTTATTATCTAACTCCTCCATCACAAAGTTTCTTCCTGCTATAACTAGTCTCAGATCTCTGATATCTAAAATGGTTATTATACCCTAGCCATTTAGGAGCTGAATAAGTATCTACTGAAAATATGAATAAATAAATATTTGTTGAATATTTAGTCTCATCAAATGAGATATTTGTGAAATGCTTTTAAAAACATTAAATTCTCTATAGGTTTTAAATTTTCTTCTTTTCTATTTCATTACAGCTATCCTGAAAACAAAATATGTCAGTGAAAATAACAATAATTTTAAATTATACACAGTGCCTGTCGTATACCAGGCACTGTGCTTACATTTATTTTATTTCATTTAGTTTTCACAATGTCCGTAAGTTAGATATTATTTTTAGCTCCAGTTATAAATGAAAAAGAAACGAGATATTGAAAATTAAATTATGCAGTCAACATTGTAAAATAGTGGCAAAGTTGGGGCTTCTACACTGTGCTCTCGACTACCCTGTTATACATTTTCATATGGATCTAAATTCTGTTTGATTTACTTTTCCAGGGTGAATTCAACTCTGTGATTTCTACACCATTTGACAAACACTATATCACTGTCTTGGAAAGACTACTAAAAGTAATAACAATAAATTACTTAACTTTTTAAATTTATTCTAACTTTAAAAGAAAATACAATAAAGCAAAGTCCCTACATCAAAACGATGCTATATCAGGCATCAGTTTGTTCTTGCTTTATGATTAAAAGTCTATTCAGATACAAAGTAGATCTGAAAGACTACAGCTCCTTCCTCCCTATAAAATAAATACCATCTACAACATTAAGTTTATTAAAATTAGGTTTTCAGAGTAGCAAGGCTAGACCCCCACTTGTAGCACCTGTATGAATTATAAATACCATTGACACATGTGTTTATGGTCTGCAATTACGTAAGAGAGAAAAAAATGTTCTTAATTTAGAAAGTTGCCAAAGCTGAAGTCCTGTGTAGGGAGAAGGCAGGAGCCAAACTGTTGTTACGCCTCTAGATGGCACTCTCTTGTTTTCCTTTGGTTTTCACACACAATTTAGTGCATAAAATCAGAGGACCAAACTGAATGGTGTTTAGTTACATGCTTGCTTTAAAACAGAGATTTTTTTTTTTAAGCCAATTTCCTTAAAAGCAAAAAATCAATGCTGCCATAATAATTCCTAATTATAAGATGTATCTAGTTAAATTTCAGGGTCTTGTAACCTCTATTCAGACCTCGACCATGACTTGACAAATCTCCAGAAACATTTGCACAAGAATTTATACACAAAAATCTGCATATAATTTTAGACTGTTCAAGGATGTCTGAAGAAGCTAGCCATAGATTAGCCAGATGTCTACAGGTCCCAGATTAAGAACTCCTTGTTACAGTGACAATGCTTCAAGGACAAGAGCTTTTTTATCTGTCTGTCCTACATAATATCCAACTTGCAAAGAAACAGAAATCTAAGACTTTTCATATGTTGCACAGATGGTAAAATATGACAAAATGCAGAAAGCTAGAGAAGTATCATCAGCTCATACTTTCAAAGTGTCATACAGCTCATGAAATTAAATTCAGATGAGACTTGGACACATCATTCTACAGAAAACACGGAAAGAGGGTGAAAATGAAGGGAATGAATGCTCGCAAACCTAATAACACCATCAACCACAGGACACTCAGTTTAGAAAAGTGGCAAGATGAGGCCCTCAGATCAAAGGGTATAAAACATCAACTTTCCCAGATGCCAAGAAGTACTCTATTTTAAAATGCCTAAAATGTCCCATCACTTGTTCCCTCCCGAAAGGCAGAGCCTTTGAAGCTGAATGAAACTGAAGCACTTTGGGCAATGCAAGAATAGGCTGTGCTGCTTGTGTGTGCCAGAGAAGCAGCTTCCCTTCAGAGGCTGCTTTCATCTGCTCTGTGCAAGACGCCAAGCGGTCTCCGCAGTGAAAATCACCGTGGGCCCATGAAACTTGAGCTGCCAACAGAATGTGAACTAGGGGATGCACAGTGTAGGCCTCCCCCGCTGCGCTGACAGGCATTTGGATGACTCTGTGGACACAGAGCTGCTGTACGGGCAGGGTCCTAAAATGGGAATTAAGTTGAGATTGCCAGTGTGAGTCCATATGGCAACATCTTTTCTCCCCCTTTCTGTCCTCGATAACAAAGAACTTTCTCTAAGAGGTTACAACAAACCCAAACAATTCTTGGCAGCTAAGTCTTCTCCATAAACCCTGTGGATTTGACGGAAAGTATTAATGTCCCTTTGGTATGTAGAAAGGGTAAAAGTGAGAGAAAGATACACAGAAAAGAATGAAAACCAACGTAGGAGAGGAGGGAATGAAAGATTAACAGAGCAATTCATTCAGCAACATGATTTAATAATCACTAACATTTACTGAACACTTAACATGATAGGCAGCGTGCTAAACCCTTTCAGTTAATTTAATTTAAGAACTTAATTCACACATCAACCCTATTACTTATTATCACCATTTTATAGATAAAGAAATTAAACATCACAGAAGTTGAGAAACTTGATTAGATAGTAAGAGACACAGCCAGAACACAACTTCTGGCCAATCTTACTCCAAGGAATTCTTAACCTATATAGGACCTAAAATAAATAAATCATTAGTGTTCTAGATAGTAGCAGTTTGTTTTATGTTTAGTTTCTTTATGAAAACAAATCAAAACAATTCCCTCCTCTGATAAATCAAATGCCACTTCATCTCCACAGGTTTCATCATGCCATAGTCACCCACAAGCCAGGTGAGTACAAAATGGGCTGGGTAAATTCATGGCCCAAAGGCTAAAACCAAGTTAGAAAACATCTTTAAGGTGGCAGGTATATAAGAACATCTTAGGGGAGAGGGGCTGTCCCACTAATAATTTTGCTGGTAAGGATTAAATATACTACAGCAGAGCAAACTTATTTATATACTCTGGTGGCTGCAAGGTGATGAAGTCTATGAAGCTTTAAACAACAGGTTTCCCCACTCAAGAATTACAGACAAGGAGAAGAGATGGGCAAAAATTTAAAGAATGAGATCATCAGAATCTTCAGGCTGATCCTATGAAGGAGGGAGAGCCAAGGGTCCCTTACACCCATCATGTGATGCCAAAGCACAGGACATGGCAAAGCAATCATTTCCAGCTCTGTGGCAGAGGAATGGTATAGAAGAAACTGAGTCATGGATTCTTTCTGGCCACATAAAGCTGCTTTGAGCTGTAGGAAACAGAAGACATCTGTGTACCAGAAGGCACGGGAAGGCATTCTTGCAAGAAGCAACAATTACCTAGAAAATCCATGCTTCTTACAGGTGCTGAGAATAAGGGTATGTTCTAGATTCTCATGCCCCTCTCCAGTCAATACTAGGTCTGTTCAAGGGTAATCCCAAAGCACAAAGCCCAAGAGTACTTTATTTTTTATCACTTCAGCAAACTTCTTAGTAATGGTTACTTCTTAGTAATGGTTACTTCTTAGTAATGAATTGCTTCTAGTGCAATTCTGACTTCAAAGAGGGTTCTATTTTTCTAAATCTCAACTCTAAAAAGGAAACAAAAATAAATTGGCAATTAAATCTCTAAAACGTCTGTTTTTATGGAAAATGAACAACTTCACAAAACTTTTCACAAAGTTAAATGACATTAAAGCCTTCAGCTTTTCAGAACAAGGACACTATGTGATATGCTGCCTGGTTCCATCATCCATTCACATTGTCCAGCTTAGGCATTGGTCTAGGGGAGAAATGATGCTATCAGAGCAGTTGAGCAAGACTGAGGGATAGTCTGCAATAACAGTCTCAGGATGGAACAACATGGCTTCAACATGAGTCTATCACCTTACTTTAGATGTTCTAGACTTACAAATGTTTGTGACTCAGAGATCCTCTTTAATGCTGTCTGCCTATTCCAGAAAGAAAAACCATACACAAAACTTGCTATTTTTCCTCACAAAAAAGAAAATAAAGTCCGTCACAATGTCTTGATCTGGCCATAGGCATGGATAAAATAGTATGACTATCTTGCAATGTTATGATTCCCAAAGAAATAATTAAGAAGTAAATCAATAAGAAACCAGGGGTGTTTTTTGTCAAGGATATCTTCTATGGTGAGAAGCTGGCAGAGTTAGGAATTCTCACTCTGCTTGTGGACCAAGCCCTAAAAGTGACACTTTATTGATATGTCCAAGAAAATCCTGTCATTGTCAACAGCCAGCTAAGGCCAGGCCTATTTTATACAGTCACTATTTTAAAATCCCAACAAAGTAGACAAATGGTCTTCAAATAAGACATTTGCATGTGTAAGTAACACACACTAAGTGTGCTAACCCACAGATGTATTCAGAGATTGTATACATGTTAAATACAATCACATAAAATACAGGGATTTTGCTGCTGTTGCACTGAAATTTTGTTATATTGGATATTGCTAGAACAATGATGTTGTAAGAATTGGAATACTGTTACAGTATACATTAATACATTAACTTTTGATTCATTACTGCCATAGTAAAAATAAATAAACAGTTCTAAATCCCAAGTTAAAGGACTGGTTATTTATTTATTTATTTATTTATCTTGTATCCTCTGTTGCCCAAGATGGATTGCAGCAGTGCAATCATAGCTTACAGCAGACTTGAACTCCTGGGCCCAGGCAGTCCACCTGCCCCAGCTTCCACCAGTAGCTGGAACTACCATGCCTGGCTAATTTAAAATATATATATATATATTTAGAGGCAGGGTCTTGTTATTTTGCCCAGGTTGCTTTTAAACTCCAGGGTTCAAGTGATCCTCCTGCATCAGCCTCCTGAGTTGCTGGGATTACAGGCACAAGTCACTACACTCAGCAATGACTGGTTATTTAAAGTAGTAGTCAATGTCATATTTTTACAAAAACAAAACAAAAAGACAATTTTGGAATTAACTGTAATGGAACTTAATCTATAACAGTATTGGCTGTAATAGGATTCGACTCAAAAAATAGCACTGAGATTAGCTTCTCTAGCACAAAAGCACTGAAGAAAAAAATGTCTTGTTTTGAAAATATTTACTTTCAGTTATTTGGGGGAAGAAAAATGGGAATCCCATACTTTAGAAAAATTTCAAAAAGGATATTACAACAGTTAAGAGATCCAAAAAGAAAATGAGGAGTTCTTGACTTAACTATGCATTCCAATACTACTGGTTTCTGAATTATTATAACCTAAATATTCTACAATAGAAATATAGTTCCTTATAACTCCAAGCCCTGTGAGATACTTTCAGTGACTGAACATAGAGGCCACAGAGAGATGGCCTTGAATGATTTAACAAATAGAGATGGAGCTCACAAGAAAACCTTCTATCAGGAATCAGCAAACCAAGGATGAGAGACTTTTCAGTTTTAATAGTTCATCAACCTGAGACAGAATGAGCAGAAAAAAAGTTTTGACTCATATATCTCCATTTATTAGAAAAATAACACTTATTTCTTACATGTTCCTTATTTTCAATCAATTTTTCCAGGTGGGCGTGATGCTGCCAGAATTAAGATTCCAAAATCAGGAGATCCTGGCCTTGAGGCTAAGGATGTCAATATTTAGCTCTAGCCCAACCTTGAAAAGTCCCTGGCTTGCCTCACTGTTCTACTGGAGGCTGTTCATTTTGCAGTTTACTTTCAAATATTTGTCTGAGTCCTAATATCAGTCCTTATAACAAAATTCTGCCTTAGCTTTACTCCAGGGTCCAATACAGAGTTCCTGCTGCTAACTCTTTTTTCAATAAGTAACACCCATTCCAGGATTCTCTTGATACTTGGAGTAACTTGCCAGATATGTATTCATTGAGAATTAAAAGACAAACAAAGATGGTTAGATGGTCTCTGAAGCTAGACTGTCAGGGTTCAAATCTCAGCTCTCAGCTGTGTCTTACTAGATGGGTGATCTTGGATATGTTACTTAACCTTACCATATCTCAATTTTCTCATCAAATAGTCTGCCTCATATAAGCATCCTACTTCTGAGAGTTATTTCAAGCATTAAATAAGTTAATAAAACAGTGACTGGTATACAGAAAGTGTTCAATAAACGTTGGCTATTATCCAAATCTCTGGAGTCCTTCCTCTTAAGACTTTCTCTCCTTCTCTTATTTTTCTATTTAAGATTGCCATAAGCCAGAAGACAGTTTGCTATAAAAGGTTAATAATAAATAGGACAGTACTGGTTTTCTATTATGTTAGGTCAAATCACAGAAATGGTCAGGGGAGACCTGCTTCACTCTGAAGTAGCTCTAGCCTCTTTTCTGACATCATTTGTTATTTCTACATTCATTGACATGAAAGCACTACACAGATTTCCTCTCTAGCAGCACAATATGTCTCAAAAGGTATGAGAACTGCTTTGAGGACTCGAGTCCCTCAGAATATGGGGACTGGTGGGTGAGCTACTTTAATCCCTGCCCCATTCTCTCTAAACACAGGGCTTTTAGCCAAGGAAGATGCTGTGTGATTCCTGATGAGTAAGCCAATCAGGGCAGAGTTGTTTGCCTCTAAGTGGAAGCTTTTTGGCAGTAGCTGCAGGGTACATTCTCCATCAGTGGCATTATGTAAGCCTGGGTCTTACATTCCCAGTGATAAAGTGCTTATGCAGTATTACAATTAATTAAGTCACAATGAAGTCTAATCAATAAAGACTCAAAAATATTGTCCACAAGAGATCTTTATGCACTTGCCAACACTGCAGTTTTTTCTCTGTAAATTAATTTTCCTTCAGTTAAATAAATGATCTTACTGTGCTTGCTAGCAGGTGGTGTAATAGGGGAATAAGGCAAACTAGGCTTTAAGTACATTTCTGATGTTTTAAAAAATTATACTGAATGAATTTGGTGCTCAAAAAATGTAAGTTTTGATTTCCATTGGTGGAAGAAGAGTCAGAGGAAACTTGTGCTAATGCACGTGGTCAGGCCAGGTCTCATCTTCTGCAACAGCTCAAGAAAACAGCAAGTTTCAACTTTTAATCCTTCTATAATTCTGGCTCAGAGTTTTACCTAACTGCTCTCTGAGATGCTTTGAGATGTTTATTCTAAAAACATTGGTCTGGACCAAACTTATTTTACTCAAGACACAGAACGCCAACTCTACAGTAGACCAAAACACCATTTTAAATCTAGAAATCACTTGATTTGGTCATCTTCATAATAATCCAAGCAACAAAAGTACATAAAACCAATTGGTTTGATAAATAAGTAATTAAGATGATCACTTTAATAATATTTCACAGGAGTATAAGATTCCATAGTTAAATGTTGATGATTCCATTTTTCATTCATAAATATTTACTGAATGTTAATATTCTACCAGGTGCCATTAGGTTTTATGGAAGATACTGATACACAAAACAGTATCTGACATCAAGAGGCTTACATGTAGTGGGGAGAGGAGGAAAACATACATAATTATAAAACTGGGTGGTATAAAACCAATTTGCCCTCAAATCTTTTAAATTTATATCACTACCATTCCAATTTGCAAATTAAATATTTTTAGGACATCTCAGGATGCCCATCAAGGGAAGCATGTATTGAACAAACAAGAACAGGCATAGAAATAGCCACTCACTGTGAGGACACTCCATTCCACATTAGTGACAATAAGGAGACGCTCAGAATTCCTGAACTAACTGTATCCATTTGTACAGCATGGTTTCCCACGCAGCTTTATGTAGATACTCTGAATTCAACTTAGGTAGACGCTAAATGATAGGGCAATTGCCTTCGTGTCTCCCAAGTGATAATTTAGAAAATTATACCAGCTCTGTAAGATTTTCTAGATCCTTCTAGCAGAAGAATCTAGAGGATAAACTCAGCTCAAGTCTAAGACAACAGCAGAGAAAGGATTTTCCTCAGCCACGTTATCTCCTGTAGTACAGTGACGCAGACCTTATAGTCTGAGAAAGTAGCTGGCTCTTGCCTGCATAGACAGAATTAACTCCAGGTCTAGTGAGGTACAACTGTGCCCAGAAACAGGAGATGTGAGCAGAAAAAGGATTCAGGGAGAGAGAGACTCTAGGTTTCCTTCACTTGAACCTGACACTTCTTGGTACTCGAAGGATGTCTAAGCTAAGAAAAAAACTAAGCAGCCTTATGAATTCATTTTCTGCTATTCCTTATCCTTCTGGCAGTATTCTCTGACAGGCCTTAGGATTGAGGCCTATGATGTGTGTGGCAATACCAAGCACCTGTATGCTCCTGAGAGCAGGAGAGATCATACTGGTAATATAGCAATCGTCTACTCATTTCCTAGATAGGGTTGGTTTTCATTCTCTCTACTTAATTTTACAAAAACTTTTATTCCTACTTAGAGAACTACTTATCTCGGATTAATGGGTGACTTCATTTAAGACAATCCTGTTGGCTTTGAGTCTTTAAGCTTTCATGTTAACTTATATTACAAATATTAGTTCTTTCCAAGGTGCTATATGGTTTATTTCTAAGTATGAATAGACAATGTGGCTGAAAGCATGGCTCACTATGTACCAGGATCCACTATCTGAAACCAGCTCTGGAAAGTTTTGAGTAAGAACCGTTTGCCATGGTTTGAGGTGGTGAGGCAGAGTGTAGAGGAGATCCAAGTTGCTCACAGGAGATACTGTGGGTATTGGAGGAGTGGAGAAAGTGGTTTATCGTGCCATTTTTTGCAATAGTATGGCGTAGTAGAACAAACACTGAATTTGAGTACTGACTTATTTATTACTTGTGTGGCTTTGGGAAAGTCAACCAATTTTTCTAAACTTCAGCTTTCAAAATTTCATTGGCAAAATGGTAAAAATTAATGTCATTACCAATTCCAGGGTATAATTATATAGCTCAAATTAGATTGAGTATAAGAAAATATTTTATGCTCAAAATCCCTGGAGAAATGTAATTTATTGATATTACTATTGATAGTAATATTTAAATAAGAATGTACTCTCTGAAAGGGATTTTGTAGTCAGCATTTTAACAAACCTATACATTCATTAATTCCTTCAACAAATATTTACTGAGACCCTGGCACTGTGCAAAGCCCTGGGAACATAGGAGTAAACAAAAACAAATGCTTATTATGGTCAGGTGGTCATAGGGTGGGAGTAGGAAGACAAGAACCAAATCACGTGAGCTTGTGCTAAGTGCCACAAAGAAAAAGCAAAATTATGGAAAGAGAACGATGGAGTAGTCAGGAAAGGCCTTGCTGAGGGGACACATGATTCTGTAAAGGAATAGGAACCTGTGTGATTGGCAAGTGTGAGAGCCAGCAAGGATGCCTCTAAGACTGGAGCTCAGAACCTGAGGTGAATAGTAACAGGAAATGAGATCCGAGAGGGGGCAAAGACAGTTGTGCCTTGTTGGCCAGAACGATGACTCCCGGAATTTTATTCTAAGTGTAAATGACAGCCACTGGGGGTGGAAGGAGGCAGTTAAACAGGATTTTGACACAGATGTACTATTTACTAAGTTCTACTAATATGCCAGATATATGCTAGGTTATAGACAATTGTGAAAAAGACATATTTCATCTGTACATCTAAGTTCACAGTCTGGTGTGGAAAACATACAATGAAATAAGTAGTCACAATATAAGTTTTGATACCCTGATAAGAGACCTGAAGAATGAGTAAAAATTATATAGATTCTGATTTCTATTCCATTCCATTTCTTATGCTAGATTCTAAGATATAGGAGTGGGTGAAGTGAGATGGGGGAAGGAAGAAGTATTCAAGGCAGTGGGAATCGCTCCAGAAAACATGACTTGTTCAAGGAAACTAGAAGAAAATTAGGACAACTGGTTGTAGAATGGGAGTTGGGGCTGAAGAGATGGGCAGGAGCCAGGTTATAAGGGTATTTCTATGTCAATGCCTTTCAAACAGCAATTAGGAGATCAATTTAGTAAGCTGTAATCAGCATTTTAAAATGAAATAGAATAAAATATACTGGAGTACACTGCACATGATAAAGGTAAGTATCATGACTAGGGAAACTGAGGCAAGTGGATCACTTGAGCCTAGGAGTTGAGTCCAACCTAGGCAAAATAATGAGACCCTATTTCCTAAAATACACACACACAAAAAACAAAAACAAAATAAAACCCTTTTATTCATTTGTATGCACACATGTGTGTTCTGGATCAAAGTATAAAATGTATTTTTTCTTATAATCACAGTAAAAAATGTTTGAAAGTTAGTGTTAGCCACATGATGGAGTAAGCTTTGCCTCAGAGGCAATGATAAACATTGAAAAGTTTTAGGCTAGAAAATTATATAATAATATTTGTGTGTGTGTGTGTGTGTGTGTGTGTGTGTGTGTGTGTGTGTATTGCTTGTCTTTATATTTGTATTTTGGAAAGATTACTCATGCAACAAAGTGAAGAATGGATTAAAGGGGACAAGACTGCAGCCAAGAGCCCAAGTAAGTGGCTAATATTTAATTCAGGTAAGAAAGGATGACAAGACGGTCTGTGGAAGTGGCTCCAGGAATGGAGGGATGAATCAACAGGATCTGGTAACTGACTGGCTATGGCAGTGGTGAGAGAAAAGAAGGAATCAAAGCTTGTTTATGCGTTGGTCAGATGGTGATGCCATTCCCTAAGACAGGGAACACAGAATAGAGCAAGGCTAGGAACAAGGGAGTAAAGTTCATTGTTGAAAAGATTTCCACTGATATGATTTCAACACAAGAAAGTAAAGACAATGGGCAGTAAATGGTTGGATATGTAGTCTTAGACACTAGAGGAGGGGTAGAGGCCAGAAAGTTATTTGATCATCACAGTGATCCATGAAGCCATGGCAGTAAATAAGATGGCTCAGGAAGATGGTGTAAAGAAGAAAAGATTTAAAGGATGAACACAGAAAGGGAAATCTGGCAGCAAAGACTGAGAAGGTGCCTCCAGAGGACAGAAGGAAAACCTGAGAATGTGGTGTCTCAGAAACAACAAGAGAGAGAGTTTCAAAAAGTAAAGAGTTATTCAACAATAAGAAAACGAACAACTTAAATGTGAAAATGGGCAAAAGACCTAAAGAGACACCTCACTAAAGATACAGAGATGTCAAATAAGCATATGAAAAGATGTTTATCATCATAATTAGAAAACTGCAAATTAAAGCGACAATGGGATACCATTATACACCTATTACAATGGCCCAAGTTCAAAACCCTGACAATACCAAATGCTGGTGAGGATGTGGCAACAGGAATTCTCATTCATTGCTTGTTGGGAATGCAAAATGGTACAGTCACTTCAGAAAACTGTTTGACACTTACTTACAAAATTAAGCATACTTTACCATATGATCCAATAATTGTGCTCCTTTGGAATTTACCCAAATGAGTTGTAAATCTATGTCCAGACAAAAACCTACACAAGGATGTTACAGTAGCTTTATTTATAACTGTCAAAACTTATGAGCAATCAAGATGTCTGTCAATAGGTGAAAGGATAAACTGTGGTACATCCAGATAATGGAATATTATTCAGTGCTAAAAAGAACAGGCTATCAAGATTCATTTTAATAAATGTATAATGACATGTATCCACCATCAGAAATGAAACTTCGGTTGGGCTTGGTGGCTCAGCCTGTCATTCCAGCACTTTGGGAGGCCGAGGCAAGTGGACTGCCTGAGCCCACAGGTTCAAGACCAGCCTGGGCAATTTGGCAAGACCTCGTCTCTACAATAAATCACAAAATTGGACAGGCGTGGTAGCACATGCCTGTAGTTCCAGCTACTTGGAAAGCTGAGGCGAAAGGATCACTGGAGCCCAGCAAGTCGAGGCTGCGGTGGCAGGAACATGCAACCGCACTCCAACCTGGGCAACAGAGTGAGACTCCAACTCAAAAAAAAAAGGACTTCTCCCTCCTTCCCAGACTTGGTCTATTCTGAGTTCCCTGTCTTAGGGAGTGGCATCACTATCTGGCCAAGGCATAAACAAGCTTTGATTCCTACTTCTCTCTCACCATTGCCACAGTCAGTCAGTTACCAAATCCTGTCAATTCATCCCTCCATGAAAAGACACGGAGGAAATTTATTGCATATTGCTAAGTGAAAAAAGCCAATCTGAAAAGGTTATGTACTGCATGCTTCCAACCATATGACATTCTGGAAAAGGCAAAATTTATGGAGACAGTAAAAGGAACAGTGGCTGTGGGGGGATAAATAGGCAAAGCATAGAGGATTTGGGGGGCAGTGAAACTATCCTATATGCTACTATGATAGTGGATGCATGTTATTATACATTTGTCAAAACCCACAGAATGTACTACACTGAGAGAGAACTCTAACATAAACTATAGACTTGGGGTAATAATGATGCGCCAGTGTACATTCATTGACTGTAACAAATGGTGGGGGATGTTAACAGTAGGAGAAGCTGTTGGTGGGGGACACAGAGGAAAATGGAAACCGTACCTTCTACTCAATTTTGCTATGAATCTAAAACTGCTCTAAAATATAAAATCTATTTTAAAAAAAGAAGTGGTGAAGTGCTGACTACTGCTGGGCAGCCATTAAGACAATGTCTAGGCTGGGCATGGAGACTCAAGTCTATAATCCCAGCACTTTGGGAGACCGAGGCAAAAGGACTGCCTGAGCCCACGGGTTCAAGACCAGCCTCGGCAACTTGGCAAGCCCTCATTTCTACAATAAGTTTTTTAAAAAGGCTGGGCTCGGTGGCCCAGCCTGTAATACCAGCACTTTGGGAGGCCGAGGCAAGTGGATTGCCTGAGCCCATGGGTTTGAGACCAGCCCGGGCAACTTGACGAGACTTCATCTCTACAATAAATTTTTAAGAAATTAGCTGGGTGTGGTACTGAACCCGGCAGGTTGAAGCTAGGGTGGCCTGAGCGTGCCACTGCACTCCAGTCTGGACGACAGAGTGAGACTCCAACTCAAAAAAAAAATTAGCTGGGCATGATAGCATGCGCCTGTAGTTCTGGCTACTTGGAAGGCTAAGGCGAAAGGATTTCCTGAACCCAGCAAGTCGAGGGTGTGGTGGCTATGAGCATGCCACTGCACTCCAGCCTGGGCAACGAACTGAGACTCCAACTCAAAAAAAAAAAAAAGAAAGATAAAGTCTGAGGATGTGCATTTGATGAACGATGAGATCACTGGTGACACTGGCCACAGCATCACGGGACCACTTCTCTACTTCCTTTTATAGTAAATGGGAAAGAATGTGTCTACTTCCTCTATTTTTCTTCTATGCCTTTTTTTTTTTTTGTAGCCACATGACTTAGGCTTTTGCTCCTGCCCCTCCACCAGAAGTGCACTTCAAAATCATTAATGATCGGGGGAGGGGAATAAAAATGACAAAAGAAACAAAATCATCAATGATCTCCACATTTCTAAATCCAACACTCGTTCTCAGTCCTCTTATGTGCCGCAGCAGTCACACTCCCTGCAATCCCTCACTCCCTCCTCCCTAGGACATTTTCTCCACTTGTCTTCCAGGACAGCCGAATCCCTGGCTTACCTCACTAGTCATTCTCATGATCCCTCTTTACCTTTCCAATCTCTAAATACTGGTATGTTCCAGAGCTTAATCCTTGGCCCTCTTCTTGTCTCTATAACTACTGCCTAAAAAGTGATCTCATCTCATAGCTTTAAATGTCATCTATACACTGATGATTCCCAAATGTACGTCCCTAGCCCAGACTCTCCCCTAAATTCAACTGTCTATAAAGTATCTCAACTTCAATGTGTAAGGGACATCTCAAATGTGACACAACTAACACATCTCTCAAAATGCAAGTATTCTTCCCCAGCCAGCCCCACCTCAGTTAGCTATAAATTCATCCTTTCAGTTTCTCAGGACAGAGACCCTGGAGTCACCTTTAACTACTCTCTTTTTTTCACATCAGCTCCAACACCAAATGTAGTTGGAGCCAGAATACCTGGGTTCAAATCTAGTTCAGCCACTTGGGAGCATTGTTATCTTGGGAAAATTGCTTAACTTTTCCTGACTCCGGTTTTATCACTAGTAAAATGGGGACAATAATCTTATGTATCTCATGGAGTTGCTAAAATAATTGATGAGTTAGTGTTTGTAAAATGCTTTGAACAGCGCCTGCCGTAGTCTGTGGTATCTCATGAATCTGATCCCTTCTCACCAGCTCCACCTCCACACCCCATCTGGGAACCAGTCTCTAGTAGCTCTCATCTGGATTACTGTAAAAGTCACCAGCTAACTGGTCTCCTCCCTTCAGCCTTGTATCTTTCAACCTACTGGCAACTTAGCAGCCAAAATGATCTTTCTAAAACAAAAGTCACTGTAAAATTCTTTTAACTTTTTTGTATGTTTGAAAATTTCCATAAGAAAATTTGGAAACAACAAAAAGCCAGAGATGTCACTCATTTCAAAACCCTCCAATCCTTTGCATTTAACTCAGAGTAAACACAAGTCTTTTCATGGACTGACTGGGCCCTAAAGTTAAGCCTCCCCTCTTCTCCTGACCTCATTTCTTCCTTTCGGGCACCAGGCTGCCTCCTGTTTCTTAAACACTCCAGCACGTTCCCTTCCCAGGGCCTTCGCACCTGATGCTCCCTCTGCCGGGAATGCTTGTCCGCAGGTTGCACACCTTATGTCCCCACCTTCTTTCAGGCTTTGCTGAAAGGTCACTTTCTTAATGAAGGGGCTTTCAAATAAACTATACTCACCAACCAGAATTCCTTCTCAACTTTATTTTTCTCACAGCATTTAGCACTATCTGATGTACTATTAAGTCATCAATTTGAAGTTCAAGGTTCACCTCTTGATTCTAAGATGCAATTACCAAATGTTTATACTTTGTTGTAACCCAGTGGACATAGGTTCTTCCTTAAAATGGAAATAGATGATTGAGTAAAACGAAATATATGACTCTCCGTATAGTATTCCTTTCTTGTGTGCAAATGGTGATAAATATTGTGGATTCTGGGTATCTGGCATCTATTTACAGCATTAAATTTTTCTGAGACCTACCTACTGCACTATCCACTCATTTAAAAAAATTTTTTTGTTTGGGTCTAGAAGATACATATCATAGAAATACGATTTTTTTTTTCCAGTTGGAGTCTCACTCTGTCGTCCAGGCTAGAGTGCAGTGGCATGCTCACAGCTACCACAGCCTCAACCTGCTGGGCTCAGGTGATCCTTCCCCTCAGCCTTCCAAGTAGCTGGAACTACAGGCGTGCGCTACCACACCCATCTTATTTTTTGATTAATTGTAGAGAAGCGGTCTCACCAAATTGCCCAGGCTGGTCTCAAATCCCTGAATTTATGCAATCCTCTCGCCTCGACTTCCCAAAGTGCTGGGATTATAGGTTTGAGCCACCACACACCCAGTCTAGAAATATGAAATTAAGTAGCAAGACTAAACTGCAAAGCTTATTTTATCCTTGGCATTTAAAACCATATTGCAGGCTGGGCATAGTGGCTCACACCTGTAATCCTAGTACTTTTGGAGGCCAAGGCAAGAGGATTGTTTGAGCCCAGGAGTTCGAGACCAGCCAAGGCAATATAGAGAGACACTGTCTCTACAAAAAAATAAAAAAATTAGCCAGCTGTGGTGGTATGCTCCCAGTTACTTGGGAGGCTGAGACAGGAGAATTTCCTGAGCTCAGGAGGCCCAGGCTGCGGTGAGCCATGATTGTGCCACATTCCAGCCTGGGCAACAGAATGAGACCCTGACTCAAAATTAATTAACTAAAATAAAACAAAACCACATTGCAATGGGAACACAGTAAATGGAAATATTATCCTGCAAAGGGGGGTGGGGGCGAAGACAACTATGCTGCTATGCCACAGGCCTACTAACTCTTAACCGACATTATTTAATGTAATCCTTACACATATAGCCCTTATATATAATCCTCATATATATACGCCTCAAAAAACTCTCAGCCAATTTACAGATGCAGAAATTAAAGCTCAGACAGACTTAAAAATATGCAGGGCCTAGATTCAAACCCAGGTGGAGCTATCTGATGCCACATCCTACACACACTCTTCCTACAGAGCCTTGCCTCCTAGAGCACCAGGTCAGCAAACTGGAGCTAAGAAAGGCTGTAAATGGGCCATCAGTACATTCCTGAGATAGATAACTCAGCATGTCTAACTTTCCACGAAGCCATTCATAGCTGTGTGCTGGCAACACCCTTACCTGTAGACATAAAAAATGGGATTCGGAACTTTCCACTTAGCACCCGGGCCCGCAGATTCTGCAGTGTGCTCCCGTCAAACGGCAGGGCACCACACACGAGCACATAGAGGACAACGCCAAGGCTCTGCACCCAAACAGAGAATATACACAATTAATTGCATCAAGGAAACAAAAGAGGCCATTATAGTGTGTTTATGAAGATGATGGTGAGTCATGCACGAGATTATGAAATGAACTCTTTTTTTCTTTTTTATGAGTAATAATATGGGACATTGTCAAGGCTGATCATCTTTAGAATAGTTAACACTCTTCTTTGCCTCCAGACATTCATCTGGGGTAACATCCCAAATTTTTCTCAGTACTCGTTCTCTCCGGATAAGGCAAGTGGAACAATAGAAAGAATCTCTGTTCTTGCCAAAGGCACCCATCCAAGCTGGCCTTGGCAATTCTTTTGCAGAAGCAAAGGGAGAATCTGAAACCTATGGCTCAGCCCTTTCAGTAAGTGCTGGAGGAAAAACTTTGCACAAACTGGGACTTGAAGGAGGAGGTGACCATGATCTCAATGCACATACCACATGGTGAGGACAGCTGTCATCAATCAAGAGTAGCAAATGCTATGGGATAATCAGGGAAGGTAGTTATTTACCCAGATATCTACTTTGGGCCCATCATATTCCTTCCCTTCAAAGAGTTCAGGTGCAGCATAGGGAGGGCTGCCACACCAGGTCTTCAGCAGCTGCCCAGGAGTGAAGAGGTTACTGAATCCAAAATCTAGAAGAGGCAAATGGATACAATTCATGTTATTATAACCCAGCAAACATCAATCTCTACTTACTAAAGATTCCAAATCACTAAGTCTGAATATTAAATGCAAAAAGAGAACATTTAGGAACCACACAGCCAACCAGTTAAACTTTAAAAAATAATAGTGAAACAAAGAAACAAATGAGCTGGAATGTAAAAGACATCTGGTTAACTAGAAGTAAACATGATTGGTTCATGTCAGCAAAAATAGCACCAATCTCTTCATAAACCTAGGGAGAGTCAGGTGGGTAGTACTTGTTCCTTTGAGAAAGAAATGAAATTGGATGATTGATGTCGAGACCATATTAGAATCAGTAAATACATGTAAGCCTACTCAACTACACCCAGAACTTTTATATTATTTTTTTTACTTCTTATAGCAAGCACACTTATGACCACTTTAAAAATAGACAAAATTAGCTATCATTAAGGTAGCTTATTCAAAATAAAGAATATGCAATTTACTTACAAACTAAACCAAGAACGTTGCATGTTAACTTCAACTCTCTTTATGCTTCAACATCCCCCCCACTTCTTTTCTCCCCCTCCTCTTGCTTTAAGAGGGAGGAGAGGGAGGCAGGTGAGGTGAGTTTTGAGAAGATATACTAAGAAAATGAGCAAGGAAAGATTCAGGATAGTCAAGCATGTGTAGGTTCCTGGAGGGTGGCGTCCAGGGAGGACTTGGAAGCTCCTAGCTCCTTCCCCCATGCTTCGCCCTACACATCTCCGCATCTGTACCCTTTGCAATACCCTTTATAATAAACTGGTAAACATGAGCATTAACCTACCCATCTGCAGTTGATTGAATGCACTCACCCACGCACACAAATTTCACGTCTATGCTGAATCTCAGAATGAGATCTTATTTGGAAATAGGGTCTATGCATACATAATTAGGTAAGAATCTTGAGATGAAATTATCCCAGGTTTACAGTGAACCCGACATCCACGGACTGTTGTCCCTCTAGGAAGCAGCAAGATGCAGAGAAACACAGCAAAGAAGGCAATGTGAGGATGGAGGCAGAGACTGGAGGAATGATCTACAAGTCAAAGAGCACCAAGGCTTGCTGGCAACCACCAGAAGCCAGGGAAGAGCATGGGGCAGTTTCTTACTTAGATTTTTCAGAACGACCCAACTGCGCCCGCATCTTTATGTTGGGCTACTGACCTCAGGAACTGTGAGATCATAAATTTCTATTGTAAAAAAGAAAGAAAATGAGCTAGGCAGCAGGCCAAGCATAGTCACTAGCATATAAATGCTTCCATTTATGAATAGCCCATATGACCGGCTAGGACATGCCACACTCCTTGCAATCACAGTTTCTGAAAATGCTAAGCACTCCTCTAACTCTCTGAAACCTTTCCTCTCTTTCCTAGTTTTACTCTCTCGTGGACTCTTCCTTTTGCTACTTACTTTCCTTCTATCTTCTACAGAATTGTTTTCCAGTAGGTATCTGCTGACTTTGCCCCCCTCTCCTTGCTCTATATTTTTTCAAAGCTAACTCTTTTGGCTCCACCACTACCACTATCGTCTGTTTGGGGATAATTCCTCAAATGTATATATCTGGCCTTGGCACCATTCTTAAGTTCCTGGCATAAACCCCCAATACTTGCTTGGGAAGAAACACCTCAAGTCCACCATTTTCCAATGTCAAATCTGCCCTCTAGTGACATTCCCATCTTCATGAACTACATTACTAACCCTGTTACTAGGAACACTGGAGTAATCTTTGATTCCTTTCTCTCTCTCATTTCCCACAAGTTTCATACTCTTACTGCTTCTACTCCGTGGGTCCTGAATCCAGTTCCTCCTTTCTATGTCCTTCCTGCCATCACAGTTCAGACTCTTATCATTGCTGACCTAGATTGATGCTATTGCTGACTACGTATGTCTACTTCATTTCCTTCTAAGCCATCCCTTCATAGCACAGTGTCTGTGACACAAATCACATCCTGTTACCTTCTTGCTCAAAAACATTTGCTGACTTCCTTCTATTTACAGAACGGTCAATCTATTAGCATTGTCATTTAAGGTCCTTTACAACCCAGCCCCACCCTACCTTTCCAATTTATTCCTGGATAACATTACTAGACTATTCATATCCTGTGTTTAAATGTCTTTCTTATGCTATTTCCTCTCTGTGCCAGACTGTTTCCTTTCTTTTCCACCTTTAAAATATCACTCATTTTCAAGGCCCAGTCAAATATTACTTCCTGTATGAAGCCTTAACTGATTTCCACCAGAAAATGCCATATCAATGGCTTCCTTCTCTATGCTTTCCATAGCCCTTTGTTTATACCCCTGCATCCCATTTCCACTCTGTTCTCTATCACACTTAGCTGTATTATGAGTTATACTTTCTACTTATTAGTAAATGGAGGGGATATATTTTTATTTATCCTAGCCTCCACATAGTGTTTTTAAAACATACTAGCGACTCAAGCAAGGGTCATGAAATTAGACAGTAATAAAACCACTGGGCCAGTCCTCTAGTCACCCCCTGGCTTGGGAGCTTTCTCCAACTGACAATGGCAGCTGGCCAGTTATGAGAGCCTCTACCTCTGGCTGTCCCTCCCAAAATTCTAAAATTAACTTAATGATCATAAGGAGCTTGGTGTTCAGGACTACAAATAGAATCACTATAGCTTCTTCTGTGAGAAAACAAATACTCTTATTCATTAACAGAAATAAATAATACTTCCTCTGCAAAATCTTCCTGGATCCCCTGTAAGAAGTGTCCTCTACCTTCTCTGAACTCCCTTTATATCTTCCCTTTATTATTTGCGTGTGTGTGTGTGTGTGTATGCATATATGTAAAACCTATTTTTCTAGCGCCTGAAAAGCACACACTCCCTTTCTGGTACACATCTACACCACCCTTCAATGCCTTAAGAACACCTTATTCTTCTTGAACTCTTTCACATACCTAACAGTGTTTAAGTAAAGAGGGCACTTAACAAATGTTGACTATGAACAAAACTTCATTTATCTATTTTTAATTTTTTTATTTTTTGGTGAGAAAGCAGGAATTTATTAAGACAGAACAGCTCCCAAGTGGGAGAAGACCAGAAAGAGGGTTGCCCGAAAACTGCATTTAAAGCTCTTCCAACTCACCTACAAGTTTTGAAATATGATAACTTTAATTTACAAATTAAAGTCTGCACACACAACTGTAAAGATAATTCTTATGGGGAAAGGGCGAGGCGGCTAAAAACCCTAACAAATGAGACTTGGCAAAATAGATGTCCTTTGGAATGATGTAGAAAGAAGGCCCTTAATTTCGTCGTTGTTGTTACTGGTTTGCAAAGACCTTCACCAGGTCCTTTTCCATGATTAGCCTTCCTCTTTTCCACAGTGCAGAGGAGAAATGCAAATGATTCTGTTATACTTGATGGATTCTGACACTGGTATGACTGGATAGCAAAATCTAGAAGACTCATGGAGCTTTTTTGTTTGTGTTTTGGATACAGCATGCAACAGGCTAAGCAATGAATTTAAACCAGTTGATTTTAAATTTTCCTATAAGTAGCTTAAAATATATAGATTTCTCCTTTTGAATCATGAACACTCTATCTACAATTAGTAACCTTTCCATCCTTTTACTCTGCCACAGAGGGGAAGGCACAGACTTAATAGCATGAGCTTGTTTGTTATATCTACCAAACAGGAAATCATTACAAAGAAAACAATATCAAAGGGAACCAGCTTCAGTAATGGCTGCAGGCTTAGACTCCTATTAGGTGCTTGTATGAGAAACAAGTATGGGAAAATGAATATGATTAGGGCCTGATAACCAGAGAGGGCCACATCTAGGGAAGCACCTGCTTCCACAGCATGTTACAACCAATCAGCTAGCTTCAACAGTTAGACCCAATGACCAAGTGCAAGATTTCAACAAGACTCAACAACAACAAAATACTACTGCTTACTCTCATTTCCTACTACATACCAAGTCAAAACCTTTAGTCTTGGAAACCTGTCAAGAGGTCTTCTATAATCATTCCAAGCATTGTTCTTACTCCCGACTCTGAGGTGTTACACATTCACATAAAATTTGTTATTCCCTGCCCGCAAGACATTTTTTTCCATTACAGGTTCTTCCAGTTAATGAACCTGGGTTATTCCAATTCTTTCTTTAATGTACAAACCTAACAGGATCTAATCGACTCTTCCTTTTCAAAATACATATTATTACAAATTGACAGTTTCACTGAAAGCATACTGCCGTCTAACTTTCCCTACCAGTGACTCTTTACAAGTATTTTACATTAACTTCGCTACCGCTATGCATCTTATAAGCTAAAATATGGCTAGTTAACTGTTCCTTCAGGTATAATGTAACTTATTTCTGAAAATTTAAATTATCCATGTGGGAAAAACCTCAAATGACTGACATATACTAAATCTAGAATTCATTTTGAAAGTTCAGTTTCATCTAATCACTGCTTCAGGGACTGAACAATTGGGGTGGGGAGAACACCTCCTCTTTATTCTCTGAGCTGCTTGCCTTTAGGGGCATTTTGCTACACATTTTTAAAGGACTGGAAGGGAAAAAATAAAAGCAGTTAAAACTCAAACGAGTCTATTTTGGGTTCTATTGGTAGTTTAGGGAAGCACTAGGAGAATGCTGGGATGTGCGGTGGGAAGTGGAGGTGGGATGGGGTGGGTGGGGAACAGACAGACATGGAAAAGAATTACTAAGATTTTTGCTGTTTTTAGTTATCTACATGTACAGACAACTGAAAAAAAAAAAACTGAAAGATCACCCAACTTGCAAGAGAAAATTCTCATAACCAAAATTCAAGCAATGGATCAAAATGAATGAGGAAGAATTCTCCTGGCTTGGGTCAAAAAATACCACAAAAGCAAGTAAAGAAAAGCTTTAGAGCTTGAGTATGACCTGCGACTTGAACTTGGAAAATCACTTCCTAGACCTGCTCATCTTATTTTGGTTTTGGAGCTGCTCGTGCTCATAATGTCTTTCATTATTTACTAAAGCTTATTATTCTTTTTAAAAAAATTTTTTTTTAATTATTTTATTTTTTCTCTTTTAATGTTTTTATTTCAAAGATGAGGGGGTACAATTCAGGGTTAGGTATACAAAAGTTCATTATGCAGGTACCCTTGTTGATGAGATGCGCCCCCTCTCCCGGCAGATTCCCACTACTGCCAATCCCCCTCCCACCTCCCCTGGCAGTTTCCTGCTACTGCAAATCCTTTTTCTTATAGTATTGCAATAATTATTCAAGGTCTGCTTATGAGTGAGAATATGTGATACTCAGTTCTTTGTTTCTGTACATCACTCAGTATTATAGACTCCAAGTCCATCCAGGTTGCTGTGAAGTTCATAATTTTGTCTTTCTTTATGGCTGCATAATATTCCGGGATTGCTTTCTTTTTTATTTTATTTTTATTTATTCATTTTTTAAAATTATAAAGATGTGGGGTACAATTCAGGGTTAGGTATACAAACATTGATTATGCAGATACCCTTGTTTAGGAGGTATGCCCCTCCCTCCCCTAGCAGTTTCCCTCAACTGCCAATACCACCCCCACACCCTGACAGTTTCCCATTACTGCCAAACACTTTCTTATAGTATTATAATTGTTCAAGGTCCGCTTATGAGTGAGAACCTATGGTACTCTGTTCTGTTTCTGTGATATGATCAACTCCAAATCCATCCAAGTTGCTGAGAAGTCCATATATTTGTCCTTCTTTGTGGCTGCATAATATTCCATTGTGTATATGTACCACATTTTCTTTATCCAGTCCAGCTTTGATGGGCAACATGGTTGGTTCCATGTTTTTGCTATTGTGAATAGAGCTGCAACAAACATACATGTGCAGGCATCTTTTTTGTAGAATGATTTGAGTTCCTCCGGGTATATTCCCAATAGGGGAATTGCTCGGTCATGTGGAAGGTCAATTTCTAGTTCTTTCAGAAATCGCCACACTGTCTTCCAAAGAGGTTGCACTAGTTTGCATTCCCACCAGCAGTGTAGAAGGCTTCTTATTCTTAACATCTCTTTTATACGTCTCTAAATATTTCCTTCACTCATTTATTTAATATGTATTTATGGAACCCTTCCAATGGGTATACTGATGTCTCAGTTCTTAAGAGCAAACCAAAGGCATAAAAGATACAATTCTAGGAAAAGACTAAAAAAGAAAGAATTTGGCTGAATGGTCAAGGATCTGAAGAGAAAGAGGGGGAAGGTAGGAAGGGTATTCTGAATGATGGGTGGTAAAGAACGTAGGCAAGGGCGGAACACTCAGAATTAACTTGCTACGGTCAAGGGACAATAAAGAGACCATTCTGGGTATGATAAAGGATCTGTGGGGGCACGTGGCAAGAAATAAAGACTGCACAGTAGCAAAATCAAATAAAATACAGCTTTAGATGATAGGATGAGGACCTCTGACTTTGTCCTATGAGCCATTGCTTTTCTTTCTTTCCTTTTCTTCTTTTTTCCTCCAAATTTAAAATTCTTATTAGACTACAGATACAAAGAATTTGATTATGAATTAATGGTAACTTCTGGTTCATGACATACTCTCATCACTGCTCCATTCATGAACTGCTTTTATTTATATTGGGTTTTTTCCAACAGCCTTATTGAGATAAGGATAAGAAATACAAGAAATATATTTTACATTCCATAAAATTCACCCATTTAAAGTGTACCGCTTACATATTTGTGGTATATTAGGAGCTGTGTAACCATCAGCACAACTTTAGAAAATTTTCATCACCCCACAAAGGAGCCCTTTGCCAATCTGCAGTCGCTCCCCACTGCCCTCCAACTCTCTCACTAATGCTCCAGCCCCGGGAATTCTACTTTCTGCCTCTATCAACTTATCAATTCAGGACATTTCACATAAATGGAATCACACAATATATGATCTTTTGTGTCTGACTTCTTTCATTCAGCATAATGTTTTCAAAGTTTATCTATGTTGTATCATATACCAGTACTTTGATCTTTTTTGAATAACACTCCATTATATAAATATGTCACATTTTTATTGATCCATTCATCAGTTGATGAACATTCGGGTTTTTTCCACTTTTCTTTTATTATGAAATGCTGCTATGAACATTCATGTAGGTTTTGTGTCATCGTATATTTTAGTTTCTCTTGACTATACCTAGGAATGAAACTGCTGGGTTATATGATAATAACTCTATGTATCACTTTTTGAGCAACTGCCCAACCTGTTCTCCAAGTGGTTATATCATTTTACATCCCCACAAGTAATGAACAAGGATCCAATTTCTCTACATCTTTGCTAACATTTATTGTCTTTTTAATTAATGTTATTACATTCATCCTAGTGGCTGTTAAGTGGTATCTTACTATGGTTTTTATGTTAGAATTATACTAAAATGTCTATTCATTGAAAAACACTTTATTTTTATTTTTAGAGACAGGGTCTCATGCTGTTGCCCAGACTGGAGCATAGTGGCACAATCATAGCTTACTACAGCCTTGAACTCCTGGACACAAGTGATTCTCCCACCTCAGTCTCCCAAATAGCTGGAACTATCAGTGCACACCACCAGACCCAGCTACTTTTTAAATTTTTTGTAGTGATGGAGTCTCGCTATGTTGCCCAGGCTGGTCTCAAACATTTGGCCTCAAGCAATCCTCATATCTGGGCCTCACACCTGAGATTACAGACATGAGCCATCACACCCAGCTGAATAACTGATACATCTGATTATTAAAACTGAATAACTGATTACATCAATAGTAAAGCTACTTAAAACAATCTATAAAGTAAAGCACACAAGTGATTAGCACAAATGTCAAGACACTTTTTCCCTTGAGGGGGATGAAATTGTGATGGGGTAGAGCTGGGCTGGCAATTATCTGTTTTTCACCTAAGAGGTATTTATACAAGTGTTTGTTTTCATGATTCACTACAGTGTACATATGTGTTTAAGAAACAGTTTCTGAACATTTCATAATAAATGAAGGAAAAAAGATGAAAAGGATATGCCTTTTTCTCCCTCACTTCTCTTTCTTGCCATTTGGAGTCATTTCATTTCTAAACTTCACAATTATTGGGGCTCTTAAGGTCAGGGAATTTTCTCACCACTGATTTCCTAGGGCCTAGAAAGTGCCTGGTGGAAGAGAAGGCACTCAATAAATAACTTACAAATGAGTCACTGATCAACTAAGCACAGAGAGGAGGGAGAAAAGGAAGAAAAGAGAGAGTTTGAAGTAAAAAATGAATGTATGAGAACTCAGAGTGTAGAAATTGGGAACTACTTGCTAAAACAGGGATCTCATTAAAGTTTTCATTGAAGACAGCAGTAATCTTATATGAAGAAAAACTATGCAAGCTAGAAAGATTTTATATGCATGATAAAATTTACAGTTAAATGCAATTTTAAAGGAATAATATTTTAATGAGAGGTATAATCATTGTAATGCTAAAATGGCAAGTAGGTAAAAAAAAGCTATTCACATCATTAAAAATATTAGAATTACTGTTATACTAACAAAATAACTGTGTCTCAATAACCCATATTAGTAAGAGACATAGTATACATTACATACGGTTAATTTAAAAATCCATTTTTGTCTGTAATGTCACTGACGTTTCAAACAGTTAACAAAAAATACTTTTAAAAGATTTTTATTTTCCTTCTTTTCCTCCAATATGCCCAATTTAAGGAAAAATGTGCTTGACAAACTATCACATCAAACACCATGAATGGCCAGAAAACCATGAATGGCTAGAAAGCATTAAAAACAACAACTAAATAACTGAAAGTTGACACAATTGTGGTAACTTTTTCAGATAGTCTCAATCTCCTCTAATGTTTTTAAGAATTTATTTTTCTGATTATTATTTTTATCCAAATCCCATGGGTAACCATTTCTCTAAAACCATGGATTTATAGCATTCCAGAGCTAATATCCTCCTATGGAATACTGGAGTGCGATACTGCCCCAGCTCAAGTCAGTGTGGGAAAGAAAAAGGGAAAATGTCTGGGATCATTCTAAATGGTTGAATTCTTGAGGACACAAATAAAATAAATGACTGAAGTTTAATGCAAATGGCTCAGGGTGAAGAGCACTGGGAGGTGAAACACTGGTAAAATATAAAGGAACCAAACAGGGAGTGGCAATTTCAACATAAGTAAAAAGCAAGCACAAAAAAACAAAAACAAAACCCCACAAACAAGAAGAGATTATAGTTCTGAAATGCATTATTAAATGCCAAAGAAAGGGGAAGAAAAATGCTAACACCAAAGCCCTATCAAGAATTACTGCAACCTCTAGCCTGGGCAATATATCGAGATATCGTCTCTACAAAAAATCAAAATCAAAATATTAGACAGGCATGGCAGAAGGCGCCTGTAGTTCTAGCTACTTGGGAGGCTGACACGAGTATTGCTTGAACCCCACAGTTGGAAGCTGCAGTGAACAGTGATCATGCCAATGCACTCAAGTCTGGGCAGCAGAGTGAGAACTTGACTCAAAGAAGAGAAAAAAAATGGCAGGTGTGGAGGCTCATGCCTATAATCCCAGCACTTTGGGAGGCCTAAGTGGATGGATTATTTTAGCCTAGAAGTTCAAGACCAGCCTGAGCAATATATCAAATCTCATCTCTACCAAAAAAAAAAAATCAAAAAATTAGTCAGGTATGGTGACACATGCCTGTAGTCCCAAATACTCAGGAGGCTGAGGCAGGAGGATCATCTGAGCCCAGAAAGTCAACGCTACAGTGAGCTGTGGTTGTGCCACTGCACTCCATCCTGGGCAAAAGAGTGACCCCGACTCAAAAGGGAAAAAAGAATTACTGTAATCTTAAAATAACATGGGGTAGGTTAAGTAAGTTATGGTACATCTAACTTGATATGTAGTCACTAAAAATGATGACAGGGAGGAAAATGAGAAATATATTTGATATAAAAGACAAAGGCAGCACATAAAATTGAATATATATTCCAATTATAATTATGGAAAATATACATAGGAAAAAAGATAAAAGGAAATGCATTAAAAATGATAACGATATGCCAGGCTTGGTGGCTCAGTCTGTAATCCCGCACCTTTGGGAGGCTGAGGTGAGTGGATTGCCTGAGTCCGCGGGTTCGAGACCCGCCTGGGCAGCGAGACCTCATCTCTACAATAAATCAAAAAATCAGCTGGGTGTGGTAGCGCATGCCTGTAATTCCGGCTACTTGGAAGGCTGAGGCGGAAGGATTGCCGGAGTCCAGCAGGTCAAGGCTGCGGTGGCCACTGCACTCCAATCTGAAGCGGCCACTGCACTCCAATCTGGGCAACAGGGTGAGACTCCAACTCAAAAAAAAAAAAAAATGATAACGATAGTTTTAGAAGTAGGATTACAATTTGAATATTTAAAAATATTTTGTTGTTTAAATTTCCTAAATATGCTTATATTATTCAATAATTACCTTTAAAAAATTTTAAATATAAAGAACAAAAAGAATCCAATTTTATCTTGAACAAAAAGAACTAAAACACTGAGCAGTTAGTTTTAGGTAATTCTCAGGTAATGAAGTCGATAAAAACTACCTTATATCCTTTATTGTTCATTTATTGGCAATGAGAAAGATTTCTGACCTAGACTCAGCATTAAAATGATATATATTCTAAAAAGTTGAGAAGAAAAGGGAAAATCAACAGAAAAAATGGGTTAAGATGAGCCCTCCCACCCACACAACAGAAGCCACATGGGTAGAGTGGAGTGTTCTCTTTATGTGGTCCACGGTCATTCATTTCTCCACTCAGAAGTGGCTCTTAATATAATCTGTTAATCTCTTTTCCAACCCCCCGACACCCTGGTTGGTTAGCATTTGTCTGCAGGCTGAAATGGTAACTTAAATCCCTTTCTCTTAATACAGAGAGACTTTAACTTGAACCATATGTCTGCCTTCTGGGATGGTTTAAATACCAGAGCTTACTATCAATTTTGAGACTTGGAACTCTTTGTTCTAGGCAGATCAGGAGCCTAGGGTTGTATAAGGTAGTGATATTGATATCCCCCCAAATATCATCAGCTGGATATGTATATGTGGTAAGGGGAAAGAGGGAGGAACGGGTAGCACTAATATAAACTGCAGCAGGAAGTTTTCTTATTTGGTCCACCACTTCAGAGCAATACCCTTGACTTCTTTTTTGGCTGACCAAATAACAATCCAAAGCAGGTGTAAAAAGTTTAGGCACAACCTTCAGCCAGTTTCAACGTTCTCGGTGTCTGTTAAGACAATACAGTACAGCTTTGAAGGACAGCCGGTCCTTCCTTCCAAGGATAACTTGTGCTTCACTTCCTTGCTATAATGAGAAGAGACCACTCAAAACTGGAACTTATTTATTAAAAACTGTGTATTTATCCTTACATGTTTAAACTTCAGCCACCTTCAAAGTACTCTCCATTTGAAACAATACACTATCAAGACGCTTCTTCCACTGCTCAAAACAGTTTTTGAACTCCTCAATTTTGATGCCTTTTAGTGCTTCTGTTGCTTTTTGTTTCACCTCTTCCCCATCAGCAAAACGTTCCCCTTTAAGGACTTTTTTTGTCCACGGAAACAAACAAACAAAAAAAGTCGCTCAGAGAGAGATTGGTTGAATAGGGAGGGAGGGGAACAGTGGTCATGATATTTTTGGTCAAAAACTGCTCAACACTCAGTATGGTGTGGACAGGTGTGTTGTCATGGTGGAGGAACCAGTCACCTGTTTGCCACAACTCGGGAGGTTTTTTCTGCAAATCATGATGCAACCTTCTCAAAACTTCAGATGAAAACTTTGGTTGACCGTTTGATCCAGAGGAACAAATTCCAAATGTATTATAAGGGTCTGCCTCCAAAAGATGATTCCAGGTTTTTTTGGGTTCCCCTTCGTAAGTAAACAACTCGGAAGTGGGAGAATTGGGAAAAAGTGAAGTGGGAAAATAGTTACTTATTCTACATAAGCAACCTGACCAGAAATCATTGTGATAAGATCATTCATGTTTTCAAAGCTGAAAACTTCTGAGGACTCACAATCTCAATATTGTAATTGCAACTAGAAACAAAGATGAACAGAAATAATTTGACCTTGATTAGTTTCTCAATGGACTTGAAGGGGAACAGGAGGATGAGTTGCTAGGTGTTCTTGCTAGAAATGACTCAAAGAACCAAAGATCAACATCAGTGTAAGAACATTATATAACTAAAATTTAGACTGTTATGTAGGCTGTTAAAATAGAAATTGACACAAACATGGAACTAAATCTGCATTTCCTATACAATACTACTGTCCTAGAAATCATGTGACCCAAAGGCTTTATTTGAAATTGAAGAAAACAAAAGTCAACTCTGTGGATCTCAGAACTATAGAGTGATGAAGGATGTTTGAAAGTTCCCAAGAGTCACAGTATTAGCTCACTCTTAAAAACAGATCTTGGGAAGTACTCAGCATTTAGCAATCATTCCAACCCCTGGCTGAACTTCCTCACTAGGAGCTAATAGAGAAGTAATGCCAAAAACTCCTGACTCACAGCTTGAGCATATATACACAAGAGAAAATCCCTTCAGGGAAAAAAAAAAATCAAATAATCAGCTTGTTTGGGGGGAGAGTTGGACCAGTATTAGACCGGTATTGCCAGCAAATGACACGTGTTTTTTTCCTCCAAAACACTTTAGCAGGTAGGATTCCTGACCTCAACTATTTTTAAATGAGGTAATAAACCAATCTCCTCTACTCTGTTACATATAGCACTATGCAACCCTTCCCATACAAACCCAAGAAACAAAAAACCCTTCTCAACAAAGGATCTTTTCATCAAATTTAGTATTGAGTAGATATATAAAGCAAAAAATGAGATTGTTTCTATAATGCTTGCAAACAGTATTCATTGATTCTTAAAAATGTTAGTGAGTACTATTATAGTCATTATTTTTAAATCATATGAGTTAGTACAAAAAAAGTTCAATCAGGTAAGTACCTAATCATGATAGGTGAGAACATGTCATACAAAATTTTTTTTTTTTTTGAGCTGGAGTCTCACTCTGTCACCCAGACTGAAGTGCAGTGGCCGCTCCCGGCCACCGCAGCCTCAACCTGCTGGGCTCCAGTAATCCTTCCGCCTCAGCTTCCAAGTAGCCAGAATTACAGGCATGCGCTACCATGCCTGGCTGATTTTTTTGATTTGTTGTAGAGATGAAGTCTTGCTGCTCAGGCGGGTCTCGAACCCGCGGGCTCAGGTAATCCACTCACCTCAGCCTCCCAAAGGCGCGGGTTTACAGGCTGAGCCACCGAGCCCGGCTCATACAAAATTTTAGTGTGCCTTTTATAGACCACAATGACCCAAAGTTCCCTTAAACTCTCAACAAAAACTAATGATACCAAAGGAAATACGGTATATAGGTAAAATAGCAATATTTTCCAAGTTAAAAATTAAGATATAAGGTCTGATAAACAGCTTACTTTTGGAGAAAAGAAGATATGACTGTCACTTAAGAAGTTCTAAGGTGTTACCTAGAAATTAAGAGCAGGTAACAAAATACTATCTTAGGTCAAAGGTAACAAAAAAAATTCAAATGGGAGAAGACATCCAAAAAGTAATCTACTTGAATGGTAATGTATAATTATGCTTGTAAAAAATAAAGTACTCTCCTCCCCCAATTTTTCTGATAGCCCACAAATGTGTTCTCAGAATAAGGTGAACAAGACAGGCAGACACCTTCCCTGCTTCATGGAGATCAGTCCAGTGGGGGAGATATACATAAAACAAGCACACATCTAACTATACCATAATCATTACATGGGGTTTTTAAAGGTTTCCAGGTACAACTGGTACATAATAGAGAAAAGGAGCTCTCCTGAAGAAGATCCTATCAAGAGTTCAGAGAATCTCTCAATGGGATCAAGAAAACCAAGGTTATCCTTGGATTAAAATGTAGAGAAATCAGAATAATTACTCTGTATTTTCCAATGTTTTGACTTGCAAACTCCCTTCAAAGGGTGCAGAGAAAAGGGAACACTTCTGTACTGCTGGTGGGAGTGTAAACTAGTTCAACTCTATGGAAAGCAGTGTGGCGATTCCCAAAAGAACTAAAAATTGACCTTCCATACTATCCAGCAATCCCTCTCCTGGGAATGAATTCTGGGAAACATAAATCATTCTACAAAAAAGACACCTTACATATACATGATGGAATTATTACACAGCCATAAAGAAGAACAAAATGATGAACTTCACAGCAACCTGATGGACTTAGAGTCTATAATACTGAGTGATCTTTCACAGAAACAAAGAACTGAGTATCACACATTCTCACTCATAAGCGAACCTTGAACAATTATCATAATACTGTAAGAAAAAGATTGGCAGTAGCGGGAAACCATTGGGAGGGGGACGGAGAAGCAGGATTGGCAGCAGTGGGAGTCTGTCTGAGGAAGGGGGCACACCTCATCAAGGGTACCTGCATAATGAACATTTGTATACCTAACCCTGAGTTGTACCCCACATCTTTAAAACAAAAAAATTAAAAGTTAAAAAAAAGACACCTGTACACACATGTTTATCGCCACACTATTCACAATAGTAAAAACAAGGAACCAACCCTACTGCCCACTGAAAGTGAACTGGATAAAGAAAATGTGGTACATATACACGATGGGATATTATGCAGCCATAAAGAAGAACAAAATCATGAACTTTGCAGCACATCGAATGGAGCTGGAGACTATCACAGAAACAAAGAACTGAATAACTCATGTTCTCGCTCATAAGTGGGACCTGAACATTAATCACATTGCACAAGGGACAGGGCACTGCCAGGAAAGAGGGGATGGGCAACACAAAAGGTACCTGGTCTGAAACCAGGGGAAGTGAGGGTCAGTTGGAGGCCCAAAGTTCACTTGCACGTAGCCTACTTATGTAGTTAATCCTTACTTGTACCCCACATCTCATAATAAGATAAAATTTAACATTAAAAAAAGAATGTATTATCTTAAAAACCTTCCAGGAAAAGATCAAGCATGGTGGCTCACGCCTATAATCCCAGCATTTTGGGAGGCTGAGGCAGGAGAACTGCTTGAGCACAGGAGTTTGAGATCAGCCTAGGCAACATAGAGAAACTTTGTCTCTACAAAATAAAACATAAAATATTAGCTGGACATAGTGGTGCAAGCCTATAATTCCAGCTACTCCAGAAGATGAGGTGAGAGGATTGCTTGAGCCCAGGAGTTTGAAGCTGCAGTGAACTGTGATGGCACCACTGGAATACAGCCTGGGCAACAGAGTGAGACTTCAACTCAAAAAAGAAAACCTCTGTGGAAAAAAAAGTTTTAAAATAATTTTGTCATTTTTGTATGACTTATGATAGAGAAGCAGCGGCTTTAAGTAAAAGATATTTTATTTTACAGTAGTACATTATTTAAAAATTGGTTTACATGTAAACATTATGGATGATTGGCCATCAGATGAGCAAATTTTAAAAGTGAATAGTATCAAGTGTTGACACACTGGAAACTAGGCATTCAGACATGATAGGTGTGCATTAAACTGCTGTTTGGTGGGTAAGTCGTGATTTTAGTTAAAATGTGCAATTGTGTTCCTAGACCCAGTAATTTTACTTCTAAGTATTTATTCAAAAGAATAATTCATACACACACAGTTAAACAAGTATCTGTACTTCAGCCTTCTCTCAAATAAAAAAGTACACAATCCAAAAAGCATATCGATAGGATATATGCTAAATAGATGAATATGTATAAATAGACATAAATATCTAAATAAATATATTTAAATAGAAAAAATTGATTTAAAGGTTCACCATGAATTATAAGACAAATTCATATTTTCCCATTTTACAAGGGACACACACTATTTAATTTACTTAAATCATATAAGAAAAAGTATTCACTTAAAATTGATATATCATGTTCAGTTTGGAAGCCATATTTGAGATTATAATACCCAAAATAGTTGAAAACTTTTCATGGCATGGTATTTGGAATGCTTACATATTTGAACCTAAAAACCAGACTTATTTATTTAAATTATTTTCATGTTTTGCTTTTAAATGATGAAATGGATTAGCAACTTTTAGGTCATTATTATAAGCACTTCCTTGCAAATAGTACACTATGAACATAGATAGTCCTTATTCCCAATAAATCAAACTGGATATAATACATATAGATATAGAAAGATAAATATAGATATGAACATGTGTATTAAATATATGTATACAGTGTATATATATTAGGTGTATATGTATGTAATGCACAATTTCTAAATTTGGGGTTTTGAGGCCATAGAACACATTCTGATGTGTTATATAAGATCCGTGACCAAATGAAGACCATTCGTAAATTTGCCCAAATCTGTATTGAGACGTTGTAGAAGTAGAATTTTTATCCTCATCAACTTGAATTTATACATTTGTGTTCCTTATGCTTCCAATGATCCATGACAGTTGTCAATTTAATACAGTGAAAAACTGTGCCCTGGTCAAAGCTATTATGGTACCCAACTACTTCAGCTGAGTAATAAATGGAATGACTGAGTCATAGCGTGCTCATTAGCTTCCTGCTAGCAGGTAGACGCTCATGATCTATACTCAGAGGCTTTCAAACTATTCCATTTAAGGGGTGGAAGACTTAAATAATTATTTCATTTATTAACTTCAAAAAAGTAGAAAAGGCAAGAGAAGTCATGATCACTTTTTACGACACGAATCTCCTGGAACACTGAGAATCTCTGAGGATTGAGAAATCACCAGCTGGGAAAAGCTCCTGTGCATAAAAGGTGCCAAATTAAGGGTGGTCTGTGTACAACCTCAGCAAAGAAGAGCCAAAGATCACACAAATCAGAATGTTTTTTAAAGACTAGATGAAATACCCATGCCTACCACTAGCAAATTGAGTTTTTCTCAGTTTGACACTAAGAAAACAAATATAAATATTATACTCACTCTCTTATGATTTTAAGAGAACTGATACAGGTGTATTCAGTACTTCTAAAAGTCAGAGCCAGATTCTGGACTAATGGGGACTCTTATTAATATTCTGCCATGTAGCAAGGCTTGCCTAAACAATCAGTCTTACTTGCTTTTTGACATCCCTTGAATTTAAAGTCTCTATCACATTTTTTGTTTTAATTTAATTTTTTATTTTTTAAGAGACAGGGTCTCACTTTGTTACCCAGGCTGGGATGCAGTGGCACAATCATAGCTCACTGCAGCCTAGAACTCCTGTGTTCAAGTGATCTTCCCGCTTGAGCCTCCTGAGTAGTGGGGACTATAGTACAGGCTGGAGCCACTGCGCATGCGTATATCAGAATTTACACAACACAGTAAAGACGTCCTCAGAGTTCGAGGGAGGAAGCACTCTGGGTGATCTGTGAGCCCCTCCACAACATCAGCCTGCAATTGAGGAGCTTAAGATCCTATAGGAAAAATAGAGTTGGGGAAACACAGTTTCGGGCAGACTTATAAAAGTTCTTATAGTTTCTACATCCACTAATAAAAGTAAAACAACATTCTAAATGGACAGAGTATCCTTATTCTATCAAAATATCTTAAATCAGGGTCAGGTATGGTAGTTCAAGCCTGTAATCGCAGCACTTTGGGAGACTGAGGCGGGAGGACTGCTTGAGCCCAGAAGTTCGAGATCAACCTAGACAACATAGCAAGACCTCATCTCTACAAAAAATAAAAAAAACTAGACAGGCATGGTGGTGTGCACCTACGGTCCCAGCTATTCAGGAGGAAGAAGAGGTAGCAAGATCTCTTGAGCCCAGGAGTTCAAGGCTGCAGTGGACCATGATTGTGCCACAGCACTCTAGCCTGGGAGACAGAGTGAGACCCTGATTTTTTTTTTTTTAAATCTTAAATCAGAAACTATAGGTAAATGTGCATCTGATTTCCTTCAACCATCCTTGGCTTGCTAGAGATTTTTCAAAATTGTCATTTTCTGCAGTTTCAATAAGATGCTGACAAGTTTATTTTTCTTTGTTCTAGATATTATATAAATTAAGATGCAGCTTTGGCTTTTAATAATCATTTATCAATATTTTATTTATTTATATTTTCAGTGGACAGATAATAACTGTATATTCACAGGGCACAATGTGATGCTGTGACACATGTATTCATTGTGGAATAATTAAGCCATGCACATTAACATTTATCACTTCACATATGTATCAATCCACATTTTATTAAATGATATGCCGAACATGGTCCCAGAGACAAAAAGCAATTTGAAATTTTGAGATGCTTTGGCAGGTCAAAAGTACATGCCATTCAACAGTCTTACACTCAGTTCAACTTACTTCACTCCATTAGAGAGAGCAGACAAGCTCTCAGTCTCAGGCTTCCTTTCCCACAGTTTCTGTTCTTTTGCCCAAGGCCTCAATGCAAAAGCTTCTGTTTCTTTTCTGTCCTTTCTTTTTCTAGTCTCAATCTCTAGTTCCTTCTTTTTCTAATTATCCCCAAAATAAGCAACTTGCAATTGATAGATACCAGCATTGACAATCCTTAAGGTTGAGGAAAAGTAACAGAGAAGGCAATGTGCATAGATTAGAAGTTTGTGTAAAAGGAAAGCGGAACCTATGGTTGGGGATGAATTTCTTTATTCTCAGCTTCTCATACTGGTGTATGTTTACATATCGTCAGGTGTAATACTCCAGTGTGCCAAGAGTTATGCAAAACTGTAGGCTACACAGATGGCATGTTCCTGGAACATCAACTTTCTTTCTCTGTTAAACTAAGTTAATAATTTTAATATTAAACAAATATAGATATGATATTGAGTAGAACGCAAAATGTGCATACATCTTAAGATTTAAGCACGTGATTAAAAATATGTTTAAGATGAGCCATTTCAGACTATGCAATCCATCCCCACTCACCCCACCCTGTATGAGTTCATTCCCCTCTGCTGTTAGGGAAACCACAGTGGGAAAATCTGAGAAGTAATGCTTCTGCATTGGTGACATAGCTATTGTGAGTGAAGCCTTGTAAACAGAATTTGCTCTTGATCCTAGCAGGATGCAATTACTTTTCAAGACCAGTAAAACCTCACTTATAACCTAGAACTATGATTACAAAAGTCTGCTCATTTGAATTTTAACTTTAAAATTTTTTCATACAAATTAACTGTATACCTGGAATGCCCTTTGAATAAGGCACATGTATTTTTCATTTGTAAATGTCTAGTCTTAGAAAAAGGATCTAGAAGAGATACTTTTTCAAACTTTATTTTCCCAACATATATCAAGGTTATAACAGTTTCTAGTTGATTGGCATATGCCATTTCAGGGTGAGAACACAGGTTGAGCCATTAAAATCTCTAAACTCTATTGTGACATGAATTCAAGACAGTCATAATAGCCTATTAGGGTCTCAATTTACTATATGTCAACCTGGAAGCTGCAGTGAATCAAGCTAAATAAAGAGTATTAGGATCATAAAATAGAATTTGGGTTGATGTAATTAATATTGCAAAACTAACTTCCTGTGACCAGAGGCATTCTCAGTCACCACACTTTGGAAGGGTTCTCAGAAATCCAAGGTTTCCAACCTTTTTTTTCTAAGATGATGGTATTGCAGTATATTCACAATGAGGGCGAAAGGTCAACTGAGTTATAAAATGTTTTAATTTCTCACTTTAAAAAAATAGTCTTGCTCCCATGCATTAAGGTCAAAAATTTCCACAGTACCTTAAATCTATGCACTCTGAAAATTCTTTCAAAAATATTGGTTTTTCTGTAGTTCCACTTCAGATCTTCACTGTCTACTGATTGCCAACTAAAACAATAACATGGGAGTGGAAACTATCTCATGGAGACCATTCTGGGAGTCAACATTTAAAAAGAAAAGTTTCCAACTTCCTTAGGTTAAAAAAAAATGTTTCCACAATTTTAAAAACATTCTCATAATGTCTGAGTATTTGAAAGAACTTTACTTCAGGAGTAAGCCAGATACATGATTTCAGTTACTTTTTAGGCAATCTTTTTTTAAATATAGAACTCTCTCTACTTAATCACTGGAGATAAGGACACTAAAATCACTTTCAAACAGCAGTGTATCAACCATTAAAAATAAGACAACACCACTTTTCTTTGATAGCTTAATAAGCAAATTTGATTTCTTTATTTCTAAACATTCTCTAAGTTCCCACTTCCTGGCCCAGATACCTGATTTGTTACCTGGTGCTAGGAACCTTCCTCACTTTCTCACTTGTATCTGTTGCCCTTTTCTACCTTTCCTCTACCACCACCACCCTCCTGGAAGATGTCACCATTTCACAGCCTTTAATTGGCCTTCTGTTGTCTTCCTGTCCCTTCCCCATATAATGCTGGTGTTATTTAGTTTTTCAAAGGTCTAAATATCTGCTGCCCAAACAGATTGTAAATTCTTGAGGGCTGGAGTCACATCTCACACTTCTTTCTTCTCTTCTGTGCCACCTGAGCGAGAAGTTTTATTAACAGATGATTCCAGATTACTACTTCAAATTCTTAGTTCTGGACCTGGTAACTTTGTCTTTCAGAAATAAAAGTTATTTATCCTAAAAAATTATCAATACTGATCAATTCTGTTACTATTTTTAAAAATTCTATAAAAGACAGGTTTAGCCGGGCTTGGTAGCTTATGATTGTAATCCCAGTACTTTGGGAAGCTAAGGCAGGAGAATCGCCTTCCTGGGCAACATAATGAGACCTCATCTCTACAAAAAAATACAAAAATTAGCCAGGCATGGTGGTACATGCTTATAGTCCTGGCTACTTAACAAACTGAGGCGAAAGGCTCGCTTGAGCCCAGGAGGTCAAGACTGCGGTGAGCTGAGATCGTGCCACTGTACTCCAGCCTGGGCAACTGAGTGAGACCCTGCCTCCCTCCCCACTCTAAAAAAAGGAGGAGGAGGAGGAATGTTTAAATTCTAAAACCACACACAAAAAAGTTATTCAACTGGACTTCACTCTCTAGAACGAAAACTAGAACAAAAATTAATAAACAAAAATTTAAGTACAAAAACCCCATAAACTATGGGATGATGGTTGAAGCTTTTTTTTTTCTTTGAGTTGAGTCTTGCTACGTTGCCCATGTTGAACTCAAACTCCTGGGCTCAAGGGACTCTCCTGCCTCACTCTCTTGAGTATTTGGGACTGTAGGTGCATACTACCATGCCCAGCTGAATCTTAAAATACCAATAGCTGAAGCTTACCATTCATGCCCAGGGAACACACACTCTCCTTAAGAAGGCTAGCACCAGCGTGGGCATTTGTAATAGTTAGATTTTTATAGTAGGAAGTATCAAACATAAATTACCACACTAATATAGAAAGTAAAAATAAGTTAATGTAAACACAAACATCCATAGAATAACTTATTATTCATCCTCTATACTGAACAAGATACATGATGATTTTAATCAAAAACACTTAGGTAAACATTGGTATAAGAAAAACATGAATTTCTTATACTTCCTAATCCCAATATTATCAGTTCCAGGTTACTGTGCTACTACTGTAACATATTTGATTATTTTAAAGATGAGTTGCTTAAGACTAACGATATCTTACGTAAAACAAAACAATATCTTTTTCTTTTTCATGTGTTTCTTCCACAAATACTTTAATACATTATCAAAAAAAAGTCGTTGAAAAGATCAGGGATCTGAAAGTTACTTTTAGCTTTTAGAATCAAAGTTGATTTCATTATCTATCTGACCTTATCCTGTCAAAACCATCTAACCTACCTCTCCATAATTAGTCATGTTCTAGTCAGCTTCAACTAGAAGTATTTCTCCCACTGGTCCATTAAGTTCAAAGAAGATTTGGCAGGTAAGAAAGACAATTCTAACAAATTTATGTGCAAGAAAGAAGTTTGGGCAACAACTGAGAAACTGAGTAATGATGGTATGTCAGAGAAAGAATGCATGAACAAAGATAATGCTAAATATTGTAAAGGGGCACAAACTGGAGGTGCTCATTTATTCCTTGTTTTGCTTTTAAAACAAATAATAAAAATGCAGACTTTGGGCTAATCAACTTAAATACCTTGCCAAAGTATTTGTGTTAACACAGATAGAGCCCAAAGCTGGCTGCCAGCACCCCCAGGAGTCTGTAATTACAAACCAGCACGTAGAGACTCTTACTGTGACTACTTGGATTTGTTTTAACTATTAAGGAAGAAAAGCATTTAGAAATCTCTTTACCCAAATATTTCAGCAGATATTCCAATTTCAATGGTTAGAAACCTCAATTTTTACTCGAAGTTTCCCAGTGCAAAAACGAAAGGAAGTAGAAATTTTCCTTAGCTAAATCAAAATGATTCTAAATTCAAAATCAAGAACCAAGGAAACATTAACAAAATGTTAACTTTAGGTTAGTGGAGGTAGAATAATACTGCAGAATACAAAGAGGGCCTTCTTTTAACTCACTACCTAAATCAATAATGCAAAGATCTCCACAATGACATCTGTGGTAGGATGAGTAATGGTTCCCCAAATACATCTATGTTCTAACTCCCCATACTTGTGAATGTGTTGCCTTACATGGTAAAAGGGACCTTTGCAAACATGATTAAATTAAGGATCTCCAGTGGGGGAGGATATCTGTGATAGCCCAATGTAATCACAAGGGTCCTCAGCAAAAGGATCATTATTAGGAGTAGGAGATGTGACAAGGCAGCAAGAGGCTAGAATTATGTGAGGAAGGGCCCAAGCCCAGGAATGCAGGTGCCTCCAGGAGCTGAAAAAGGCAAGGAAACAGATTTTCCCTTCAGATCCTCCAAAAGGAACCAGCCCTGCCGACATCTTCATTTTAGCCCTGTGACACTCATTTCAGACATTTGACCTCCAGAGCTGTAAACTAACAAAGCTGTGTTTCCAACCTCTAAGAGTTTGCAGTACTTTGTTATGGCAATAACAAGCAATTATACAATATTTTATTACACTTTTAAGGATTGTGGAGTTTAATAGGTGTTATTACTATTAATTTCACTGAAGCTACAACAAATAATTGCACAAAAAAAAAAAAAAGGTTTAAAATCTCCAGATCTTTCCACACCACCCACCTCTAAGACCGGCACCTACACAGCTTTGGAGGAAAAAAAAAGATATGAGAGCAAAGGAAAAACATGATTTTATGTAAGATAAAGAAAGCCTTTAATTCCCAACTACTATGTAATGAGCCAGTGCAGGACTCAAAAGAACTTAGAAATGATGTGAAAGTTCTAAACAAGAGTGCAGTCATCAGTCTAACTGAGATAAATAAAAAGCTAAATGGCGTCCAAGATGTAAAAGTGAATGGGCTTATTTACACAAAAGGAACTGTTGGAAGAGTCACCATCCGGCAAGGTACACTTAGGTACTTTGAACTATATAATATATCAGTCTGAACTCTCAACTCCCATCTAACTTACAGAGGAAGGCAATCTTTAGAACTGCTTTATACCTTGGCTTTTCAGGCAATTATATTCTAGCTATATTTAATTTTCCATATGAGATGCCCTCCCTTTTATCTATGAGACAGGAGAAACACAATGCAATATTCGAAACTGTCAAAAACAAAAATGGCTCATTATCACATTTATAGTTTCTACATAGACTGTAGTCACTTCCTTCTATCAATAGGTGGTGAGCTTGTATATTCATTAGGCAAAATGCTGATAATTTACTAAAACTGAAGCATGAGCAGATTAAGGCAGTGAAAAGTGCTTTTCAAGCACTGTCAGATGAGCAGACCAGTGAAATTTGAGGAGACAAGAAGCTGGACTGCCTATAAACCACTACAAGATCTATTCTTCAAATTATCATAAACTATGGCCTTTAAGCTCTGTGTCAGCAATGACATCAAGCAACCTACTCAACTAAAGATGAGAGGGCAGGCAATGTTAGCAGTTTTCCTTTTCACTTTATTCTATATTTTATTCCTTATTATTTAAAAAGAACCTGTCAACCAAAATAATATAATTTTAAATATCACCCTCTTCTTTCTCCCCAGCCTAGTTCCAGCTAATATACTACATAAAAAATAAGTGTAGTTTGAAAGTTCATCAATTTCCAGGCTACTTTTTAAAATCCTAAATTTTCCTTACATTCACAAAACTGTCTGAATAGATAGAAACAGAGAGTTTCTTGCTTTAAGAACCTTGAAGGAAAAGCTCCTTTGATCCCACTTCGCATCCTCAGCACACACCCCTCACCTGCTATTTTAATATTCAGATTGGCGTCCAGAAGCAAATTTTCAGCTTTTAAATCACGATGGACAATGTTCCGACAGTGACAAAAATAGACGGCTGTGACGATCTGTTTGAACTTCCGACGGGCCTCTTTTTCTGCCATTCTACCATGGGCCACCAGGTGGTCTGTGTTGAAGAAGAACACAGTCAATTCTCATGTAGACATCGGTATAATTTCAAAAGGCAGACTTAAAGAGTGATGCAAAGGGACCCCCATAAAATGAATGAGTTAAAGTAGTGAAACAAATAAAAGGTGAACCTCACACTTACTGTCTTGGTTTATATCTGTAATAATTCATTAGTAATAAGTATCCAAACTATTTTAAGTATAAATGCTGTTATGCATAAGAATCCACTCGCACTAAGAAAAAAAAAGTTCTGAGGGTTACAATAGTATTTTCCAAGAATCATAAGACTCAATGCCTTGCTTTTCATAGCCTTATTGCAAAAGATGACACACACACTACAAACACACACATGAAGATAAGTATCAGAAATATTTCCTGTGTTAAAGGGTAAGTAAAAAAGCAGGGTCTCAATAATCAACCATTCTAGGAAAAAATAGACAGAAATTAGTCATTGCTAAGAGGGATAAATTACTTTATATAGTTCTCCACTTAGAGAAACATCTCTTCTGCTTTCTCAAAGTTCTCCAATTTGACATTAAAACACTTATTTGGTCACTGTTCTCTGGAATGCATAGAAATGTGCCTATATCTGTGTATCTGCATATGCTGGGTTTTCCAAATAGTTTTATCAACTATGTTAATTTTTACAGATAACATCAATAAAAAAAATTCCTACCAACTTGAATGAATTCATTTCATTGGCCATGTTGCTATCTAAGGTGAATCAAAAGATTGACATGTGATCTTGTAATGATCACATATATGATTTAGCAGTAGGTTTACACTGAATCAATGACATACATATCTTTGACCCAGTTCTTCGTCAAACCAACAACACATACAGGTCGTGGCAGCTGATGGGACTAGAAATTTTAATTATGATACAGTATGCTCTGTTTGAAATTTCTAATAATCTTCATCAGAACTGTTCTGTAATCAACTGGTCTAGCTGGGGAAAGGACATATTTGCCATCAAAAGCATCCTGAGAAGCATCCTGAGATAGTAAGAAAGGGTAAAATCAGACAGTATAGATAAATGTAATTGTTGTTTGTTTAACAGTAGTAGTTTTGGTAAGAATGCCCAATTGTTTTGGCAACATCTGAACTCATCTGCAGGACCAGTCATCACAAAAACGAAGTTCAGGGTCAAACATGGTTACTAGTAATAACTGCCCAATCTTAGAACTTGGGGCTAGAACAGCAAGGGAGAAGGGTATAAAGAATGGGAGCTGGATGACAACCTATCCACATAGCAGATTTTGAAACAATTCAAACCGCATTCTGAATATAAAATTGTGGAGTGCAAATACCATAGTAACATGTTCTAATACTTTGTCTAATTAAAGAGCTTTAAAGAGACTGCTATTCTTGAATAACATAAAAATAACATGTCTTAATGTAAATTATTAAGACAAACTCGCCAGGCTCGGTGGCTCAGCCTATAATCCCGCGCTTTGGGAGGTTGAGGTGAGTGGATTGCCTGAGCCCGCGGGTTTGAGACCCGCCTGGGCAACTTGGCGAGACCTCATCTCTACAATAAATCAAAAATTAGCCGGGCGTGGTAGCGCACACCTGTAGTTTCAGCTACTT
>NW_007246118.1:155228-191246 GCF_000164805.1 Carlito syrichta | reverse complement strand
TCCAGCTACTTGGAAGGTTGAGGCAGAAGGATCGCTGGAGCCCAGCAGGTCGAGGTTGCGGTGGCCGGGAGCGGCCACTGCACTCCAGTCTGGGTGACAGAGTGAGACTCCAACTCAAAAAAAAAAAAAAAAGACAGACTCCTCAAAGGAATTGTTATAAATTTTGTTTACCATGTATAAGATCTTTAAAGCATTTCCCTAAAAAAAAACCCATTGATATAACTAAGATTACCAATTTAAAGGAAAATTTAGAAGTTAAAAGGACTAGAATACAGCTTTGTATGGAGTTTAGAGTGGTGATAAATGAGATCACACTCTGGTGTGTTTAGGCTTCTGAGAAGATCTGTCATATGAACTTTAAACAACACAAAGTCCCTAACTAGGGATAGTAACTTAACATAAGCTGTTAAAAAACTGGACACCCATCAGAGGTAGAATGCTATGTTTTATTTTACAAGGTCATTCTCTAACAGTACCTGCTCCTTTGACCCTCTATTGCTCTTAAGCCAAGGCCTAATTATTCTAATAATATGTTTTAGTTGCTAAACTTTGTCTAATTAAAGAGCTTTGAAGAGACAGCTATTCTTGAGAAACATAAAAATAAACCCTTATGAAGGTTTACCATCAGAAGCTCATTTGGCCAAGCCACCCATTAATTAAAATGCCCAAGAGACATTCGTCTGGCAGTAAATACTAATTACCAGAACACATCAAAGCACTTCTTAAATACGGCAGAATGATTAATTTCGTTATTTCCAAAATAAGTGATTTTCTTTTATTAAGAAACTCTTTATAAATTTCTAAGCACCTTGTTTTCCTAAAATGATTGGAAAGTTCTCAAAATTGTTACGCAGGCCAGAAGCTGGTGGAATACAGCCTGGTTCTGTTTTATCTCTACAACAACACATTGGTTGTCCTTGGATAAATCATTTATATTGCCAATACTCCCATCTCTTGATCTGCTAAACAGAAGTAAACTCTGTTGCATGCTATAGCTGAAGAATATTTGGGAATAAACTAGTACTTTGATTAAGAGTTACCATATATGACAAAACTTTAACTTTCAAAAAGTTGTAAATTACATTTTTAAAAGGTCTGCCCAATACTATGCAGCGGATATTTAAACATTTGGTTATTAGATCACAAAGTTCTTCAGGATTCTGTAGGGCTTAAAGGTGATTATTCTACATGTCAATTGTCACTGTGAATGTTTCTGGCTAATGGGTATTTGTGATAACACACTGGGAAAACCGGTTAGACTATAATATTTTCCCCAGAGTCAGTAACCCTATACTTATAGATAGAGGAAGATCCATAAATCACTTTTTTTTTTAAAAAAAGTATCAGCTGCAAACATGAGCTGTTTACTCCTAGCCATTGTGCCTGGAGTTCAAGTTTTCTTCTCTGTGAGAGCACTGTGCCCTTCTCCACACACAGATCCCTCTTGGTGGCTCAATCTCCTTAAGATCTTCGCCTGCGCTTTCATTTTTGCCCATCCAATCCACACCCCTCCTGGTGGTTTGCTTTCAGTGTAAACCTATGAGGTCTAGTGGGTGTGCCAGGAAGCTGGCAGCCTGCGGTGGTTTTCAGCCCCTGCTGAAAATTGCCTTTCAGCTGCCCACTGACAAATGGCTGCTTTATATTCGTATATACTCTATAGGCAGGCAGCAAAAATTCTTGAAGTTCAAATGTGATATTTAACCTTCAGTGAAGAAATCCAGAGCAGTACCCCAACCTAGTCACAGCATTTGAATAAATACTGGGTACTTTCAAAAGGCAAATAAATAAAAATGGGTCCTGAATCCACTCAATATACAAAGTAAAATATATTTTGGACCTTGTCAGAATAAACTCCAGTTGCAAGGAACCCTGAAGAGTTGTTCTGCTTCTTTCCGGCAACTCAGTGAACTAGCGCTACCAAAGACTGGGCTACAAATACCACCCATCTCCCCAGTCCTAACTGCCCCACACCATGGCCATGATCCTAGCTTCTGCTTCTTCTAGACTCCTGCCTCTGCCCCCCACTGAACCTAAACAAACCTCAATGAGACACCACCTGCGTAGTAAAGTCCACACAGTAAGTTCTTTTTCATCATCAATTAGCTACTTATAGGCTGGGTGCAGGGCTTATGCCTGTAATCCCAGCACTCTGGGAGGGCAAGGTGGGAGGATTGCTCGAGCCTAGGAGTTCGAGACCAGCCTAGGCAACATAGGAAGACCTTGTCTCTACAAAAAACAATAATAAAAAGAAATTAGCCAGGCGTGGTGATGTGTGCCTGTAGTCCCAACTACTAAGGGAAGCTGAGGTAAGAGGATTGCTTAAGCCCAGGAGTTCAAGGAAACAGTGAGCCATGATCATGCAACTGCACTCCAGCCTGAGCAACAGTGTAAGACTCCCTATTCCAAATAGATAAAATAAAAATTAACCACTTATCTATTTGGTTGCCATTATAAGTCTGGGGCAAATTTAAAGTCTTCTTCTACCACAACTTCACTCTAAGTACCTAAAGCAGACAGGGATGAGGTGATGCTCCGTTAAAAGGAAAAAATGGTTTCAAGTCTTATCATAAGTAAAAGAGTTTAAGTTTTTTCTCACTTTCCAATTACCATAAGTCACTTGGCATTTGTCTTCTTTAATTGTTTTTATAAGTTCTTCCTTACAAATAGAATAACATTAGTGACACTAAGAGATTGATATACCCTATAAGGAGTAATACAGAAGTAGAGAGAATGAACTCTAAAGTGTCAGAAGTATTAGAGCACTAGCAGGTAAAGTTTGCCTCAGAATTCCCTTTTTGTAATTGTGTCCCAATCTTACCCAGGAAGAAATATCTTGTGGTGCATTTAGGCTCTAACCTTTCAAAGAGCGAAAATACACATAAGCCAGTCTTAGTTTCCCTAGGGCAGCTTCACTGAGTGTCAGAGGTATGCCACTAATGGGACAGTGGGGAGGAGCCAACATTTCTTAAAATAAGTCACTTTCCACTCTAAACAGACAGTGTCTCCATTTGTCTGCTAAGTCTACAACTCATAGCTGATGCAAAACACCAGTTGGAAATGAACATACCCTGGCAGCAGGACAAGTAGCAGGGCAGGAATTTCATGGTTCTCTATGAAGGAGGAACCCAGCCTAGAAAGGGGGAAAGGCAGCATGCTGATTTTAGGTGACTACCTGAGAAACCTTTTGCCAATTCCAGGCTCACCACAGATAGTAGTTCTTTGCTTTGCCGTTCAGTTCTATCATTTCTTCTTCCTACACCCACAGAAACGACTTCCTGTTTATCAAACAATGCTTTTTTCCAAAAGAGCCAGGGTGAGGCCAAGATAACTCAGCTGCCTATGAGCAGGTTAACAAGAATGCACTCACTTTAATATCCTATTGTCTTCTCTCTAGGTCCGGGTTGCCACCAACTTGAGGAAGAGGATTTGTCATTTTGGTTTCCTTGCCAAGAATCCAACTACCTCATACCAGGCTTCTTGATTCGTTGCTGCTTCTTGTTACTATCGCTCTCTTCATTTTTCTAGTTGTCCAGACCAAAAACTTTTGTGTCATCTTTCACTCTTCTCTTTCTTTCAAACCTTGCATCCAATCCATCAACAAATTCTATTAACTCTACCTTCAAATCATATCCGGAATAAAACTATTCTCAGCCCTAGCTCCACCCCACTCTAGTGCTTAGAGTCATTATTGCTCTCCTGGATTATTGCAACAACCTCCTAGTATTATTTCTGCCTAATGTCCCTGTTTCGGCCTTTGGCTTCGTATATCTGCTCTCAAAACAGTGGCCACAATAATAATCCTTTTAAAAATATGTTTTAGTTTGAAATAACTACAGATTTGTAGGAAGTTGCACAGGCAGTACAGAGAGGTCCCATGTACTCTTCACCCAGTTTCCTGCAATGGTTAAGTTTTACATAATTATAGAACAATATCAAACCCAGAATTTTGTCAAGCAAAATGGCTCACGCCTATAATCCCAACACTTTGGGAGGCCAAGATGGGAGGATTGCTTGAGCCCAGGAGTTCGACACCAGCCTAGGCAACATAGCAACCCCCTGTCTCTACAAAAAATCAAAACAAAAAATTAGCTGGGCGTGGTAGTGTGTGCCCATAGTCCCACCTACTTGGAAGGCTAAGGTGGGAGGATCACCTGAGACCTGGAGGTTGAGGCTCCAGTGAGCTGTGGTCATGCCACTGCACTCCAGCCTGGGCAACAGAGTGAGACCCCAAATCAAAAAACAAAATCAAAACCAGAATTTGACAAGTGTACAATGTGTGTGTACAGTTCTATTTCATTTGATCACATGCATAGATTTGTGGAACTACCACTATAATCAAGATACAGAACTATTTGGAGTTGCTCATTACTAAGTAATCCTGCATGTACGCATGCAAATACAAATAAACTTTGTCTTTTCTCCTGTTCGAAAAAAAAAAAGATACCAAAAATATTCCATCATCACAAAGATCTCCTTTGTACTCCCCCTTTATGATCACCCTTGTCTCTCTCCACCCCACCTCCTCTAACTCCTTGAAACCACTAATCTGTTTTCCATTTATATAATTCTGTCAGTTTTAGAATGTTATATAAGTGGAATTACACCTTTTGACCTTCTGAGATTGCCTTTTTTCATTCACTATAATATCCTTAAGATCCATTCAAGTTTTTGTTTCTATCAATCATTTTTTCTTTTTACTGTTGTAGTATAGTACAGAAGAGATGTACAACATTCATGTATTGAAGAACATCTTGGTTGTTTCCAGGTTATGACTACTACAAAGACAGTTGTATGAACAACAGCATAGAGATTTTCGGATGAACATGAGGTTGCATTTCTATACAGGGTAATTCTTTTAAATCTTAAATCAGCTCACATCATTTTTCTGTCAGTCCTCCAATGGATTCCCAGCTCATGACCTCTGACCTTTCCTTACCTTCCATCACTGGCTCATTCATCCTACTCCAGTCACATATGCCTCCTTGCTACTTTTCAAACACAACAGAAATCCTCTCACTGCAGGACCTTTATTCTTTCTAGTCTTTCTACCTGAGACGCTCTTTCCCCGGATACCTGCACATCTTTTACAAAAATACAACCTTCTCAGAGAGGCCTTCCCTGACCACACTATCTCTACGGTCTCCCATATCCACTTTCCTTTTATACTTGTTCATTAGTATTCACTTAATATTCACTTTTCCTTCATACTTGATCATTTTCTGTCAAACCACACATTCTACCTATTTAGTTTGTGTATTATTTGTCTCCTCCACCAGCAGGAAGCTTCATGAGGACAAGGAGTCTTATCTTTGTTCACTACCGTATTCAGTACTTGAAATAGTATCTGGCACATACTAGGCACTTAAGAAACATTTATTAAAAGAACAAAAGATGACTGAATAAATTCCTATCCTGACTTCTTAAAACTATTTTCTGAGCCTTGGATTTTATTAGCAAAATGAATGCTAAATGTTATTGCTCACCTCAATGGATTTATGAGTCTTCCCAAGTAATTCAAAGAGGCACACTAATATTTATGACCTGTCACTTACAGGAGTCTACACAGGTACAAAAGCAAAAAGCACACAGTTTTCTCCGGTCTCTCCCAAATAAATTAAACTTGTTCCTCCAAGAGTTTCAAGAAAACATGATTTCTTTCTGAAACACTTATAAACACAGGATATACTTTAGTGTTGAAAATGTTGAACTTGAACTCTTTTTTTCTAGGCTTCCCATTACACATAAAAGAGTATTTGCAAATATGGATGCTTAACCATTATAGGTTGACTCAAGGACTATCAACCAGGAAGAGACTATAAGCTTTTACAAAAACACATTTTCCCCCAACTTTCCCCCCATCCTCCCTCCCTCCCTTTTTTCCTTCCCTCCCTCCCTCTCTCCCTTTCTTTCCTTCTAAGTCAGAGTCTCACTCTGTTGCCCAGTGGCTCGATCAGGGCTCACTGCAGTCTCAAACTCCTGGGCTCAAGTGATCAATCCTTCTGCCTCAGGCTCCCAAGTAGCTGGAACTACAGCTACAGGCACATGCCACCATACCCAGCTACTTTTTAAAAAAAAAATTTGTAGAGACAAGGTCTCAATATGTTGCCCAGGTTGGTCTTGAACTCCTAGGCTCAAGCAATCCTCCTTCTTTGGCCTCCCAAAGTGCTGGGATTATAGCCGTGAGCGACTGCACCTGGCGTATATTACGTCTTCATTATAAGAAATATGCTATCCTTTTCATTCCAAGTCTATTCACATTAATGTATAAAGAATGATTTTTTTCTCACAGTTTCTTAAAAAATATTTCTAGACCAAGCATAAGCCCAGGTAGAATACGAAACAGGATCTCATGCATTACAAAAGGCCTTTTAAGAATGGCATTCACATTTTCTAATGTATGCTTCTCATGCTACACCAATGTATCTGGAATGATTGGTTGGCTAATTCTGTAATAGAAGTTCTTTCCAGAGTCCTGGTATAATAATATACCTTATATTTTTAAAAAATAGTGCAGTCCCAACACTAACCAGTCTTCTAAAGAAAATAGCTCAGTACATGCCTCCAGGCAATTTTATCTAGCATGTGATTGTAACTAATGCCAGCATATACCACTGATGGCTCCCAAATCCATTCTTTCCAGTCACCTTACCTCCTGAGCTCCAAGTTCATGTTTTCCAATGTCTGTTGAAAAACGTCCTCTAGGTGTCATAGGAAATCTAAATTTAACCTGGACCATACTGAATAATGTTCTCTACTTCTTCCTGCTGTAATCTAGCTCACCTCCTGAGTTCCTACTACTATTAGTCTAGATGCTCATGAAAGGAACTTTGGAATCATCTTCAGCTTCTCTTTCTGCCTGACTCCTAGTGTCCCAACACTAATAAAATATGATATTCTCAATTTAAATTTGAGCAGCGTGTCTCCTCATCTCCATCTCTTTTAACACCATCCCTCATCTTCCCCTTTCCACCCTTTACCCTTTACACTGTTACCTGTCATTATTCTAACACATCTCTGATCATGTCATTCCTCAACTTATAACTTTTCAATAAAATTTCATAACCCATAAAATATAATTCTAATTCATAAACACAGTTCACTTGCATGCGCACTTGCTGTTTCACCAACATACTATATACTTTGTTGAGGCTTTTGCTTCTTGCTGGAAATTCTGTCGCCAGTTTTCATCCTAACCTCACCCAAATCTTTCTTTCCTCTGAATTCAAGATTATTCCTTAAAATCCAGCTCAACGGTCTCACAGTCTAGAAGAACTGCTCCAAAATTTACATCTAATGACATTTAGTCTGCATTCCTCTATGACATCAGTGAACAATTAAATTACAATTATTTCTTATCATGTGTGTCTTTCCTTCTAAACCAAGGATTCATGGATGGGTTTCTATCCACGAATCCCTGTAAGGTATAGAAAATATATATAGTGTGCTTCTGTTTGTGTAGGAAGGAAGGGAAAATACAAATATGAGTATGTGCTCATTTTTTTTAAGTTAAATGAAAAACTTACAAAATGGTTACTTATAGGAGATGGAAAAGGGGTGGAAGCCAGACGTCTCTGAATGCACCCTGTTTTATAGCACTTTTTTTTTTTAAGTTGGAGTCTCACTGTGTTGCCCGGGCTGAAGTGCAGTGAATAGAAAGCTCATGGCCATCGCAGCCACAACCTGGTGTGCTCAGGTGATTCTACTCTGTCTCAGCCTTCCATGTAGCTGGAACCATAGGTGTGTGCCACCACCTCAGCTAATTTTTTAATTTACTGTAGAGACGAGGTCTCACCAAGTTGCCCAGACCTAGTCTTCAAACCTCTGGGCTCAGGCAATCCTCTAGCCTCTGCCTCCCAAAGTGCCGGGATTACAAGCATAAACCACTAAGCCCCAGCTATAGCTTTCACTTTAGAAACACGTAGCCAGGTGCAGTAGCTCACAACTAATCTCAGCACTTTGGGAGGACCTCAGTCTATGGGTTGAGACCAACCTGGGCAACTTGGTGAGACCTCATCTCTACAATAAATAAAAAATCAGCAGGGCATGGTGGTACATGCCTGTAGTTCCAGCTACTTGGAAGGCTGAGGCGGAAGGATCTCATGAGCCCAGCAGGTCTAGGCTGCGGTGGCCGTGAGTGTGCTACTACACTCCAGCCTGGGCAACAGAGTGAGATGCCTACTCAAAAAAAACCCCAAAAAACAAAAACAAAAAAACTTTAGAAACATGTAATGTCTTATATAACCAAAAAAAATCAGAATTGAGTCCAGCAGAACGAAAATCAATTTCTAAATATTAAAAGCAAGCTATAAAAACAGGAAGAGTTACATACCTAACTGGATGTAAAGTTTACAATGTAAAGTTTACAAATAGCCACTCAAAATTTTTTTAAGTAACAATAAAATGCAGTATATTACTCATATATCCTCGTTATGATTTGAATGTGTCCCTCCAAAATTCATGTTAGAATTTAATCTCCAACGCAATAGTGTTAAGAGGTGGGGCCTTGAGTGGTGGTTAGGCCATAAGGCCTGCACCCTCGTGGATGGGACTCCATCATGTGAGGATGCAGCAGCAAAGCACCATCTAGAAGCAAAGAATGAGGCTTCCCAGGTACCAGTTCTGCTGGTACCTTGATCCTGGACTTCCCAGCATCAAGAAATATGAGAAACAAATTACTATTATTTATAAATTATCCAGTCTAAGGTATTTTGTTATAGCAACCTAAATGCACTAAGATAAGTCTTCATGGGCTATGCCCTAAAGACAAAAAGAACCAACATTTTCCTCATTGCTTGTAATACTACTGGTATTGTTTTTAGAGTAAATCAGTCTCTCCCTCATGCTCTCATATCAAAAAAGTGATTATGTTAAAGTCATATGGAACCACAATTTGAACATTAAAAAAAAGAGATATAAAGGTATAATATTTAAGAAGTTAAGTAAAGGGGCACACATCATCAACAAGGATGCCTGCATAATGAACATTTGTATACCTAATCCTGAATGGTACTCCACATCTTTAAAATAAAAAAATTAAAAGCTAAAAAAAAAGTTAAAATGCTGAACTCTTAAAATTTTAATTGGAATGTTAGTATAAACTCGTGTCTTACTTTTCCTGTCTCTATCCCCTGAAAAGGCTTCTAAGCAATAGCTACCCAGTAGCACTAATGATCATCCCTACTGTCCATATATTCTGGTCTCCAAATGCTCTTTTCCACTTGAAGAAACCAGACTTCCTGGGAGAAATGTTTGATTCCAGGTCTGAGACAGATAAGCCTGGGACATTCTGCCTAAAAGCAAGGAAGATATCAAGGACTATTGAGATGGCATTGAAAGGACATAGGGGACAACTTAATGAGACTCCCATTGACTAAGTGGAATAATTTGAGCGTCAAAAGAACAATGACTCAATGGACTGAAGCATAACAAGTATATTAAAATCCATAAGTGCATAATTATATTACAAAATAAACAAAGTCAACTACATTAGTCTCCACTAGAGATTACTAGGGTACCAATTCACTATTCTAAAAATTAACATAGGAAGGAAAAGAATCAAGCATTTATCTTGCCATTATTATAGTTCCTAAATAGGCAAAGTTTTTTTTTTTTTTAATAAAGGCAAAGTTATTCACAGAAGAAGTATGGCTAATAAATTTAGAAAGAATGAGAGAATTAGAAAAACCAACTTTTAATGAGATAGTGTAGTATATCCAGGCAACTAAATAATATGGCAGATAAAGTATGAGGCCAAAGGTTGATGGGAGACTTTGTAGGAGATTAATTCAGTGAACAATACCTAAACCTACAGATTATTCTAAACATCTCAAAAAGTAGGAACATCAGACATAGTACAACTCCTGAAGTGATGCAAAAAACTAAGAAGTATTCCTGATTCCCCCCAAAAAACTGAACTTTGTATTTAACCAAATTCTTAAGTACAATGACCACTTTACAAGAAACAGTGAGCTACAGGAATATGTTGAATGATATAATAAAGATATGACCAGCCAAACCCCAAATGTAGGAACTTTTTTATAAGACAACCAGTATCCTAAACAAATAAATAGCGTAGGAAAATAGTGTGCATTTGCAGGGAAGGCAGGAGGTTGTCACATATAACAAATTTGATGCAATTATCAATTCAATGGATGTACGGACTTGGTGTAAGAATGGTATCGCAGACTTTTGTTTTGATTATGAAAGAGTAACGGATATAGGATTTACTTTCCCATTTTAATCAACTATAAAAGTTGGACTGTTTGCAGACACTGTATAATAACAAATACAGACCTATGATTCTTCAGAGAAATTAAGTACAAGAGGTGAACCCCACATTCACCCTAGACCATAATCTGAGGAAACAAAACCCAAGCAGAGAGAAATAGGCAAGGATAGAGCAAACAGAGAACAGAAGTAGGGAATACTAAGGCAGCTAGATCTTGGGAAGCAGGATAGCAGAGGAGGGAAAAGTAGAAAAGGAACATAAAAAATTAGCAGAGAAATTCCATCTGGTCCTTGGCCAACTCCCCAACTGTGCATGTGTGAAGCAAGACGATGAAAGGCCTAGCAGAAAACAACTGCTGAGAGGCTGAGAGCTACAGAGAAATGTTCAGAGGTTCAGTGCTCAGGAGATGCTGGAGTTCAGTTTCTACTCAAAAGAAGAGACCGTAGTAAATATTGTAGGCCCTCAGTTGAGAGCCCAATAGACTCCACCTTTGGAGTAAAGGTTATACCCCTAAGAGTAAAGAGGCAAAACTGAATTAGACCCACCCTAACAAAGCCTAAAAGCAAGCCTCGAGAGGATCAATATGATCCACCTGTAACTTAACTACTCAACAGAACAAACTCAACATTACGAAGGATAACATGATCTAGAATTTCTACAACAATCACCCTTAATGTCCAACACACAATGAGAAATTACTAAACATGGGAAGAAAGAAAAGTGACCAACACTCTGGTCCTTGGCCAACTCCCAAACTGTTCATCTGTGAAGCAAAACCATGGAAGGCCTAGCAGAAAACAACTGCTAAGAGGCTGAGACCTGTGATTTACCAAGTTAAAGAAAACATGTAAAAAGGATGGGAAAAAAAGAACTTTTCAAGGGAGAATTATAATCTCTAATATATATATATATATATATATATATATATATAAAATTTGTAAACATACATTGTAAAACTGAAAAGTGTCTGAAATTAAGAATTGATTGGTGTTCAGGAGTTTAAGGCTACAGTGAACTATAATTGCACTACTGCACTACAGCTTGAGCAAAGAAGTAAGACCCCATCTCTAAAATAATAGCAATAATAATAATAATCATCTTTATTATCATCATCATCGTCATCATTCTGGCTTCTGCATGATGAACATGTTGGCAGAGGACGTAGTCCAAATAAAAGGCTGTTGTTTAGGCTAGAGATAACTAAGGACATTATAAGATTAAGCAGACTTATATAAGTGTTATTGATGAGATTAAATAAAAAATTTTTTAAAGAATTGATTGAATAGGTTTAACAGGCAGACACAGCAAAAAATAGGATTAGTAACCCTGAGATAAGTATTATGGCTACATTTTTTTAAAATCCTTGTAATAAAAGAAAATATTAAGCATTTAAGAGTAAAGTAATATGATGCATTGAATTTGCTTTGAAGATTTATCAAAATAAAAAAGAAATGTTGGGTGAAAGGATGAAACCAAAAAAAATGTTAACAGTTGTCAAAACTAGGTGATGAGTATATCAGGATTCATTATACTATTCTCTTGTCTATTTGTTTTAAAATGTTTCTAAGAAAATGCTTTTGAAAATGGAATTTACTATTTATACATCCATTTCATTCCTAATAGCATTATGTACAACAGCCAAAAGGTGGAAACCCAAGTTTCCATCAACAGATGAACGGATAAACAAAATGTGGCATATATATATACAATGAAGTATTATTCAGCCTTAAAAACAAAATAAATTCTGACACATACTACAACATGACAGGACATTATGCTAAATAAGTAAAATAAGTCAGTCACAAAAGAACAAATTCTGTATGATTCTACTTACATGAGGGAGTTAGAGTAGTCAAATACAAAGACAGAGGTAGAATGGTGGTTGTCAGGAGCCAGGGGAGGGTGGAATGGGAGGTTATTGTTTAACAGCTATAGAGTTTCAGTTTGTGTGATTAAAAGAGTTCTGTGGATGAATAGTGGTGACGGCAGCACAATAATGTGAACAAACTTACTGTCGCTGAAATGTAAACTTTAAAAAGGTCAAGATGATATATTTTATGTTACCTGTATTTTACCATAATTTTTGTTTTTCTTCTTCATGAGACAACTTACACAACAATTTTTAAGAAATGAAACTTTCTCTCTTTCTCTCTCTCTCATACACACACAGAGAGAAAATATCATTAGAACATCAAAATTTGCTCTAACTTCAAATATAACATTAAAATTTCTTTAAGTCAGAAGTTTCTAAATATCAAGATTAAAAATATCTTTTTATTTTTCTTATAGTTTCACTTTGTCAGAAAAACTATTTCCCGCCCTAAAGGGTTAAAAAAAAAAAAGTTCAGTAAACCCAGGAGATATAGTAACATAGGAACCAGGCAAAAATATTCCTTTGGGACTTATATATTTTTAGTAAGAACATTTGACTCATTCTCTAGGGCATTTGTTTTTATGTCACGGTAGCAGTGACTGGATGATCAGACAACTATGAATGGACGTTTGGCCATAAAGTGAGGTCAAAGTACAGGTGGCTTCTTCAAAAATCTTGAGCAGGTTACAAATATAAATGCTAGTCATGACTGATAACAAGAAAATAAAACATAGAAATAGAGAAAAATGAATGGGAAATTAACAGGGGAACAAAATGGAAGTCAGTTGTTTTGATTCAGAGTGACTAAAGTACTACGGTTACTTGCTTCTAATAGGAAAGCCTTAGAAAATAGCTACGTTTTATAGTCTCAGGAATAAATAATTTAGTAAAAATGATAGTTTAGTTGTAAAGATATAAAGAATACTGAAAATCAAAAAGAAGTATGGAAAAAATGTCAGAAATGGTGGTTTATAACCCGTAATCCCAGAACTTTGGGAGGTCAGAGGTGAGATGATTGTTCGAGGCCACGAGTTTGAGATCAACAAAAAAAGCTGGGGCATGGAGGCACATGACTATAGTCCTAGCTGCTCAGGATCTTAAGCCCAAGATCCTGTCTCAATAATGACAACAACAAAACACACACACACACACACACACACACACACACACACACACAACAAACTAATATATGGTAATGTTCAAACAAATGTGTTAGTATTCTTGAGCATCTAGGAGGTCACAAGATAAAATAACTTACGTGAAACATTTAACACAATATCTAGTACACAATAATTATGCAAGTATTAGTCTTTACCATCCCCTGCCCTAATAGTCAGTCTTTGAGTAACCCATGGCAAGAATAAATGGCTTCGTGAGTTCTGAATTCTGCACATGCCAGCACTATTAGGAAATGTTATTTTTAAGGCATTGAGAATGTTCATAATAAATCATACACATTTCAACAGACTCCTCTTAAATTAGTAATTTGTTCTAAATGCCCATGAGTTTTGCCTGGCATTCAGGAAACTTTATTTGATAAAGTGTTGGATTTATGACTGCATGGTCTCAAATAGGAAGCTTGGGGATATATATCTAAAGAAATCACATTGTGGAAGTTTTAAATTATGAGTTCAGTGGTTTATAAAACTAACTGGTTTCTCAATTCTGTCTGTTACATTAAACAGACCTACATTTTCATGGCTGTTCCTGTATAATATAATGCCGAATCGTAAGCAATAATCATCTCAATCAACTGAATGAGTAAAAAGAGTTCATTAAATAACCATTTATTAGCCTATTACATTGCTTAGAATTCAAAATCTTCAGTATGTCTTTCTCTACACAGTTTCTCAGAAAACAAAAAGGTGTTTCCCCCCATGTCAAATACTCATTTAACTAAAATATGTTATATTGATAGAATAAAATGCAACTCCATGCTTGACTTGGTTATATTTCATTGTGACAAAATAAAATATACTTAGTGAATGCCTACCACATGTTAAATAAGGAAGACACAGATGAATAAGATTTAAATGCCATAATCTGCAATCTAGTGACATTTTCTCATTTCCTTAGTCTTTCATTCAACTTATCAATAAATATTTATAAAGCATGTATTCTCTAGTCTACATATAGGAGATGCAGCAGGAATAATAAATGACAAAGTCCTTACTCTCATGACACATAAATTTTAGTGAGGCAAGATAATAAGCATATGTGTGTGTGTGGTGTGTACGTGTGTGCATGTGGGGGGCAGAGAAAAGAAGAGGAGGAGGAGGAGGAGGAGAGGGGATGGAGGGGGGAGGGTGAGAGAGAAAGCAAGAGTGAGCAAGAGAGCAAGAGAGTGGGTGCCAAGGAGTAGATGTGCATAGAGAAGAAAAGTTGTCCAAGGTTTAGAGAACACTCTAAAATTTAGATGTAAGAAGATGAGGGGGATCTGGCAAAAGAACCACTAAAAGAAAAGTAATAGGTCAAGGGACTACAGTACAAATTACCTAGTGTAGTTACAGTAAATGGTAGACCTAGAAATGAAAAAAAATACTACAATAAGTGCTAGAAGAGAGATATGTTCAAAGTGAAGAAGAAAAAGGCAATGAACTCAGAGTAGAGTTTACAGGAGAAATAACATCCAAGATGGGTCACAGAAGTTAAGTAGGGGCAAAGAGGACCAAGAAGGATAGCAGGGCTTTTCTATCTGCCCTGATACCTCCTGTGGATGGTCACCTTTCCAACCTCTGAGACTCCCAATTCCTTTACAGACCTCATGAAGACAAAAAGGACAATATTCCCTGAGGGTTAGGAAGTCACACAAGCTCTTCTAGGTCCTCACTGACTCCACTACACTATGGTATATGCTTGGGCAGCTGGTATAATCCCTTTCTGCCTCTCTTGCTTTCACACTTATCAAAGACACTAAAGCCAATTTGTCGTCTACTGCTCCACCAGATTCTTTCAGTCATCTAGGCAATGTCAGCACGGGTGAATACCTGTAGCTTTTTGAATTCTTGTCTAAGATCATTTGCCCTGGTCTCACTTACCCACTCCAGTTCAGCCTAAGCCCAATGTCCAACACATTCATAACATTATTGGTAGTGGCCTCAAAACCCTTGCCACCTGTCTCATCTTCTACTGCACATCTTGTAAACCTCAAACTCCAGATCAGTCCAATTATCTGTTGTATCCAATTTACATACAAGAAGTTCAGCTTTGTTGAGGGGAAAAAAAATCATTCAAGTCCAAATAATGGAATAATGGAATAACAAGTTCATGACTTCCTTTCTCTAGGGCCTTTAATCAACTCTTTAAGCTGTTCCTAATTATTCCCTCTCTCATTCCTTCAGCAGCTAATTTTACTTTCTCCACCATAATCCAGGTCTCTACCTTCTCACCCTGAACTCTCAGCTGATGACCTACTCTGCTGCTCCAAATAGAAAATTAGACTAAAAGCATGACATTTCACATTCTTCTACCTAAAAAATTACCTACACCCACACACATCGCTTACCTTCTATCATTTTTCTTGTGCAAGGGTAATTCCCTGCAAATACACTCACAGCTCAATCACCTCCCATTCCTCACGGATCTTGCTTTACAGGTTATGTTTGCTCTACAATTGCTGCCAAACTCATTTTCCTCACTATTGCATCTTCAACCTCAGACTATAATCAATTTAATATTTACACATATCAAAATAAAACAAAACTGCCTTGTTCCTCATCAAGCATCAAAAGAGTCTGAGACTCTACCATACTTCAAAGCTAACAATTCAGTTGTATGGATGATGGCAGAAGACAGGAGACCCGTAGGTCTGAGACAAAGGACTTTGTTACTCAGGGCACAGCAGGTAGCACGAGCATCAACATATTTGCTTCAATTCCCCAAGTTCTAATTCTCATAGGATATTGCAAAGAGGACCAAGTGACACCTGCACACAGTTGGGTGCATTATTGGAGAGGAACCCTGAGCTTAGGGAACTCACATTTTTAATAACAGGCAATAAACTGACCTATCTTTGGATTCTGGAGGGGGACACCATCACTATCTTCTACAGCTGCTCACTATACAAGCAGCCCTGAAAAGATAGTCTAGAACAAAGAAAGTTTGTGTCTCGCTCGCAAGACATTAAGAAATGTGAACAGCCGGGCTCGGTGGCTCAGCCTGTAATCCCACGCCTTTGGGAGGCTGAGGTGAGTGGACTGCCTGAGCCCGCGGGTTCGAGACCCACCTGGGCAACTGGGCGAGACCTCATCTCTACAATAAATAAATAAAAAAAAAAAAAGAAAAGAAATGTGAGCTATCTATGAAGAATCCTCTCCAAACAACCCCTGCTTCTGATCCAAATGACTGCCATTTCTCTACCTTTCTTCAGAGCTATGCTTCTCATAAAATACGAGCCTTACCAATGCTGCCACTTTAGCATCTGTCTCTTGCTTCCACAATTTCATTGATACTTCCTTGGTCAAAGTCACAAATGATGTCCTAGTTGCCAATTGCTAGTCTGTATTTGACCTCTGTGTAGCCTCTAACTCTTGTTCATTTCCTTCCAAAGTGCTCATCTTTGGCTTCCACCAATGTTCTACCTTTGATTCTTTTGCTCGTGTTTCGACTGCTCCTTCTTAATATCTTTAGCTGGGCTTCCTTGCTGACTGCTCTTTTAACCCTGATTTTTTTTTTCCTCATCCCTCTTCTCACTCCTCTCTATACTTTACTTGGATGATCTCATACCCTCCCTTGGTTTAAAATGCCACCTAAATGTTAGTGACTACCAATGCTTTATGTTAAGCCAAAGTTACCCCAAACTCCAAAACTATATGACAAGTTTTCCTGTATCTCTAGCTGAATATCCCACAGAAGCCCTAAAATGCTGCATGCCAAACTCATTCCTCATCCACACATCTCAAATTTGTATTTCCCCTCCTTAAACTTTCTATTTCTCCTTTAATTTCCTATCTCTAATGGTAGCACTATGATCAATCCAATAACCCAAGAGTGAAAATTGGCAGTTACCCTAGACATATAGGATTGGGAAACTAAAGTGCATGGGCCAAATTCAGTGTACTTTCTGATTGTTTAATATCACCTTACTTAGATATAAATCATATTCCATTAATTCACCATTTTACAGTACAGATTTCATGGTTTTTAGTATATTTACAGAGTGATACCTGGTTTTGTAAATAAGCTTTCACTGGACCACAGCCACAATATTTGTTTACATGTTGTCTATAGCTGCTTTCACAAAGTTTTTTTTTTTCTTTTTTGGTTTGTAATAGCAAAGTTTAGTAGCTTTGCACAGAGACCATATGGCCTGCAAAGCCTAAAATAGTTACCCTCTGGGCCTTTACAAAAAAAAATGTTTGCCAAACTCTATCCTGGCTTAGCCTGAGCTCTTTCAGCCCCTATATTCAATCAATTATAAATCCTATAATATTATACTTCTTAAACAATAGTAGCTACCAGTGACAGCTTACTATGTACCAGGCAACATTCTAAGCATTTTTCTTTAAAAAATTTGTTCTGGTTGAGATATAACACAATAAAATAAAACTCAGCATTTGAAAGTGTACACTTCAGTGGTTTCACTAAATTAACTACGTTGTGCAATCATCACCAGTAATTCTATGATATTTCCATCACCCCAAAAAGAAACCTGGTACCAGCTAGCAGTTAGTCCTAGTTCTCTCCACTCCATCCCCTTGAAACCTTGAATCTACTTTCTGCCTCTACAGATATGCCCTTTTAGGATATTTCACATACATGGAATCATATAATATGTGACCTTTTATGCCTGGCCTCTTCCACTCAGCATAGTGTTTTCTAGGTTCATCTATGTTATGGCATGTAACAGTACTTCATTCCTTTTTATCGCTGATTAATATTTCATTGTATGGATATGCCACACTTCCTTAGTCATTCATCAGATGATGAACATTTGGCTTATTTCAAGTTTTTAGCTATTATGAAAAATGCTGCCATGAACATGATATACATATTTTTGCATGGACTAAGCACCTTACATGCATTCACATAATCCTCACAACAACCCTCTGAGATAAGTGGATTATTGTTATGATCATCATCTTCTTTATTTAACGATGAGAACACATGTCAGGTGTGGCGGTTCACACCTATAACCCCAGCACTTTGGGAGGCCAAGGTAGGAGGTTTGCTTGAGGTCAGGTGTTCAAGACCAGACTGGGCAACATAGTGAGACCCCCATCTCTACTAAAGAAAAAATTAGCTAGGTATGATGATGTAGGCCTATAGTCCTAGCTCCTTGAGAGGCTGAGGTAGGAGGATCACTTGAGCCCAAGAGGTCGAGGCTACAATGAGCCATGATCAGGTCGCTCCACTCCAGCCTGGGTGACAAGAGTGAGATACTGTCTCGATCAATCAATCAATCGATACACTAAGAGAAGTGAAGTGAGAAGGCAGAGGCAGTAAGTGGTGGAGTTAGGATTTTTATTTGTATTTATTTATTTATTTATTTATTTATTAGAATCTCACTCTGTTGCCCAGGCTGGAGTACAGTGGCACATTTTTATTTGTATTTATTTATTTATTTATTTATTAGTTAGAATCTCACTCTGTTGCCCAGGCTGGAGTACAGTGGCACAATCATGGCACAATCATGATGCAACCTTGATTGCCCAGGTTCAGACAATCCTTCCTCCTTAGTTTCCCAAGTAGCTGGGACTCCAGGCATGTGGCTACCATACCTGGCTATTTTTTTAATGTTTTTGTAGAGACGAGGCTCACTATGTGCCTAGGCTGATCTCCAGCTCCTGGGCTCAAACAATCCTCTCTCCTCAGCCTCCCAAAGTGCTGGGATTAGAGGAAAGAGTCACCACGCCCAGCCTGGAGTTAGGATTTGAATTAAGACAGTCTGATTCCACCCATGTTCTCAACCACTAAAATGCTGCCCATAATCCATTTTCTCTAGCCTTATTGCCACTGCTTATGAGACTCTCCTCGGCTCATGCATTGTATTGCAATTGCCTCCCCACTGTCCTCCCAGACTCTAGCCTCACCTCCCTCCAATTCTCCTCACACTGCCATCAAAGCACCCCTTCTAAAACATAACGCAGACCGTGTTCTGGTCCTTGCTTAAAGCCCTTCTAAAGCTCACTATAATCTAAGTGGTGGAACAACCTTTTAGTGGCCACTGATCTTATATGTAAATCAAATAGGTGCAGTGAGTGTAAATGCAGAGACAATTTTGAATAAGGGGAAAAAAGGGGGGCGGTGAACAGAGAAAGAGTCTTAAGACATTTCCACAGAACCTTCAGAATTTCTGAAATAATCTGAAGAACCACTGGCCCAAAACTTACTTACAGAAACTAGCTGCAGTTTCCTGAATACACTAAGCTTCACGCCTCAGAGTCTTCACATACGCCACCCATCTGGATAGCTCATTTCCACTCAGCAAACTTTCTACTCATGTTTGAAAATTCTATTTAAACATTACTTCCATGAAGCTTCTCTAACCCACTCCCCACTCTAATAATTGCAAATATTGCCCACCATCCTTATCACGTTCTGACTGGTGTTGTCCCTTTTACAATATAATACTCAAAGCTGAAGATAATATTCCAGATATGGCATGACCACCACAGAGGTTAAAACTGTTACAACTCTTCAGTCCCTGAAACTGAGTATAGGATCAAGCAGCCAGCTACTCCCTTAAGCAGTTTGTTTCTTGATCTGCCAGCAACACAAGCATAAAGATTCCAGCAGATTCCCCTTATATCTGGAGCAGAAACATCAAGGGGCCATGATTCATCCCTTCAAGCAACCTTGAAAAACATAGATCAATCCAGTCAGGTGTGTTCTTCACCGCTATACCTATGCTGCTAAGCACGGCTAAAACCAACCAGCAAAATAGCCACGGGGGGGGGTCCCCAACAAATGTAAGATTTCCAACAATTGCTAGACTCTTGATGCTGCCTATCAGTCCTCCAACTTGTCCCCTACAGGTTGAATGCCCCTTATTGAAATAATCAGAGAGGTTTGGGATTTAATATTATTTTCAGATTTTGAAATATGTGTATTATACTTACCAAATGAACATCCTAAATCCAAAACTCGAAAATCCAAAATACTTCAATGAGCATTTCCTTTAAGCATCATGTTAAGGCTAAAAAAAACTATATATTTTTTAACTAAGTATTTTTATTTTTAATGTCCACAGTGTATAATATAAGAGCCAGGGCTTCCTCCTGGACTCAATTTTATAAATTCTCAATTGACTGGTGAGGCCAATTGGGATACTTCTTCCTATCTAATTTGGTTTCTGGGAAGACTTCATTCAAGTCCTCAATGGTCATCTGATCAAATGGAATTACGTTCTTCATTTTCTCCATCTGTTTCTCACATTCTCCAATCACGGCCTTTGAGAGAGACACAAACTCAGAACAGTTTTTTACATCTTCTTTTTCTTCAGCGTCCACTTGGGCAGTATATTTATCCTCTGGCACAGGAAACTTTAGGGCATTAAACTTCTTCTCAAAGTCATCAACCAAGCCTGCCTTGGCCATGTTGGCCTTGTAGTAAGACCAGTTGATAGCTGGTGGATTCTCAGACAAAGCAGCCAACCTGGAGGTGAGCACCTCATTCCAGGATTTCAAGGAATTGCTCCTAGGCTCCTTTTGGTTTTGGGGTATGATCTCCCCAAAAGCAACCCAGTCAATGGCTTTTAGAGTAAGTTTTCGCCCAGCCATCTTGGGATCCTTCATCAACCCTGGCAGTCCCAAAATTTTAGATTTTAGAGCATTTCAGATTTGGGATTTTTTGTTTGGGATGCTAAACCCCCTTCTTGCATTTCCTTTGGCAGCTATGACAAAATCTCATCTCAGCACACAAACTGTTTTCCAACTTCTCAAAAAATGGTACAGTCACGCGCTATCTAACGACACTCAGTCAACACCAGGCTGCATATATGATGATGGTGTGCCCCTAAGATTATAATGGAACTGAAGATTTCTTATTGTCCAGTGATGTCATAGCTGCCATAAAGTCATAGTGCAATTATTTTTTTGAATAAGTTTAGTGCAGCCTAAGTGTACAGTGTTTGTAAAGTCTACAGTAGACTATAGTAAAGTCCTAGGCCTTCAACTCACTCACCACTCACTCTCTCACTCACTCACCAGGGAAAGAGCCAGGGAAAGCTCCAATCACGGTTAGGGCTCTACATAGGTTAATACCACTTTTTATCATCTATACCTTTTTTTTTAACTGTATTTTTCTAAGTTTAGATGCACAAATGCTACTGTGTTACAACTGCCTATAGCATTCTAAATAGTAACATGCAGTACAGGTTTGTAGCCTAGGAGCAACAGGCCATTTCATATAGCCTAGGTTTGTAGCAGGATATACCATCTATGGTGTTAGCGCTGTAACAAAATTACCTAACAATGCATTTCTCAGAATGTATCCCTGTCATCAAACAGCATATCACTGCACTTAGTCAACCTCTAAACTTCAAGCTCTCAAGCTTCAATCTCACACAAATACTTCTACAAATTTACCAGCCTGCAACCCTATCTCCAACTTCTTCTCTTCTATCTGACTGAGACTAACCCTTCTACCTATGCGTTGTAATGCAGTTCCGCTGGGTATGGTGGCTCACGTCTGTAATCCTAATACTTTGGGAGGTGGAGGCAAGAAGATTGCCTGAGCCCAGGGGTTCAAGACCAGCCTGGGCAACTTGAAGACCTTGTCTCTACAGTAAATAAAAAAAATTAGCTGGGTATGGGGGCGCGTGCCTGTAGTTCCAGCTACTTAGAAGTCTGAGGTAGAAGGATCATCACCTGAGCCCAGTAGGTTGAGGCTGCAGTAGCCATGAGCATGCCATTGCACTCCAGCCTGGGCGACAGTGAGACCAAAAAAAGAAAAGAAAAGAAATGCAGTCCCTTGTATCTCCTTGAGATATGCTCCATTAAATCTCACCCTCTCTCTTCTATCCATATATCCTCTGGATCTACTGGTTCTTTCCCCTCAACATAAACTATAGGCTTAAATCAAATATACAATAAAAAGACATCACATGTTCAACCAAGGCCCCCTCTAGCTACCAATACTCTTTCGTGCCTTCCCATCATACCTGTTTCCCAAGAGTCATTTTTGCCACTGGCCTTCAATCTAGTGGTTGCTCTGGGAATTACAATATGCATCTTAATTTATCATAATCTACCTCATGTTAATACTGATTAGATTTAGGTAAAATATAACAACTTTATTCTAATATAACTTCATTTCTTCAGTCCTCCTTTGTGCCCTTATGGTATATCTGTATATGTTAGAAATTCAAATATAAAATGAAACTGTCTTAATTTTAACATTTTAAATTTGCCAACCCATTGCCTCATAGCCTCCTCTTTTTTTCTGATGAGAAGTCAGCTGAAAATCATATTGTTGTTATGCTGTATGTGATGAGTCATTTTTCTCTTGCTGCTTTCAAGATTTTCTTTGTGTCTGACTCTAAGCAGTTTGACAATGATTTGTGATTTAGATTCAGATATGCATCTCTTTGTGCTTATCCTACTTGAGGTACACCAAGCATCTTTAAACTGCAGTTTAGTGTTTTATGATACATTTGGGGAGTTTGGGGTCTTTATTTCTTCAAGTATTTTTTTGTCACATTCTCTAGCTCCTCTCCCTCTGGATTTCCTATTACAAATATGTTGGTATGCTTGATCTTGTCCCACAGGTCTCTGAGGCTCTTATTATTTTTCTTCAGTGATTTTCTTGCTATGCTTCAGATTGGATATTTCTTTTGATATTTCTTCAATTTCATTGGTTGTATCTTCTGCCATTTCAAATCTGCTGCTGAACTCATCTAGCGAATTTTTTGTTTCCTTTTCAACTCCAGAATTTCCATTTCGTCCTTTTTTATATAGTTCCTACTACCTTATTGAGATTACCTATTTGTTAAGTCATTGTCATTATATCTACCTTCAGTTATTTTGACATGATTTCCTTTTTTTGAACATATTTATAACTACTCTGAAATTCTTGCTAAATCTAACATCCGAACCAACTAAGAGATAGTTTCTATTGACTGCTTTTCTTCCTAAGTGTGGAAAACATGTTCATGGGTATTTTTCTTTAACATCTCATAATGATTTTTAGAAAACTGGTATAAGAGATCACATATTTAACAATCTGGATTATTATTTTCCTTCCTGAAGACTGTTATTGTTCCAGTCTGGGCAACACAGCAAGACTCTGTCTCTACAAAAAAATTTTAAAATATTAGCCAGGCTGGTGGCACATGCCTATAGTCCCAGCCACTTGGGAGTTGGAGGTAGGAAAATCACTTGAGCCCAGGAGTTCAAGGCTGCAGTAAGCTATGATCGTGCCATTGCACTCCAGCCTGGATGACAGAGAGCAAGATCACTGTCTTTAAAAAAAACAAAATTGTTGCTCTTGGGATTTCTTTTTATTTTATTCTGTTTTAAGGAAACTTCCCAAAAATAATTTGAGAATCTATCTCCTCAGGTTGTGTAGCCATTGATTTCCCTGCTAGATTGTTATCGAAATTCTTTCATTTTTTAGCCTGGCTTCCCAGAATTCATCCCAGTGTCTACACCAAGCCAGCTGCCTTTCTGCCTCTGCTGATAAATCTTTTGGTGGGCTAAAGAGTGCAAAGTCAGCCTCAACTTTTATTCTCTGCTGGGCTTTCTCAGGACTTCCTAGTGGATGCCAGCCCTCCTGTAGGCAAGAGAACTTATCTTGGCCTGTTGTGGCTCTGCTAATAGTTTCTGGCTGACAGTATCTCTACTACTTGCCCTAAGCAAGACTACAACCTCTTGCTAGCAGGGCAGTGAGTTTGACATATTTGTTTCCTCCCAAACTTGCTATTTTTACTAACAACACAACGGGGTATGAGGCTTGTTGCCAACTTTTCCAAATCAAGTCTGTGGCCTCCAGTAACAAAGTACTGATTTTAAGGCCAGATCAGTCTTGATTATACTCTTTTGTAGATGGCAAGGGAAGGGGGCTCAAACAAGAAGGCCAGAGACTCCCACTGCTCTTACCCAAAGTTCAAAAGATTTTCACAAATTAAGGCTTCTTGACTTGCTATTTGCTTCTGGTCCATCTTAAGAGCCCTAACTGGTTGTTTCTGACAATTTCATCCAATTTTATATTTGCTCTGTAGAGAGATTTGCCAACATCTTTGCTCTGCTATTGCCAGATGTCCCACTACTTCTATTTATTTAACTTACCATTTTCAATTTATACATCTTTTTATGTAGTTGCATCTCATAAATACATAGATATGGTCTACATATATTTTATTTAATTACTTATTTATTTTTTGAGTCAGGGTTTCACTCTGTTGCCCAAGTTGGAGTGCAGTGGCATGATCACAGCTCCCCATAGCCTTGACCTCCTGGGTCAAGTGACACTCCCGCCTCAACCTCTCAAATAGCTGAGACTACAGGCATCCCATGTCTATTAATTTTTTTATTTTTTGTAGAGACAACGTCTCGCTATGTTGCCTAGGCGGATCTTGACTCCTGGGCTCAAGTAATCCTCCCATCTCAGCCTCTCAAAGCACTGAGATTAAAGGCATGAGCTACCATGCCTAGTCCATTCTACATATATTTTAGAATACATACATTCATTTACATGTAATATTTATGTTTATATAAATATATCTGAATAAATTAGAGTGTACAAAGTAAAAGGTTTTACTAATATATTATAGATGATGTTTAGAAAACACTGGTCAAAACTCTGTTTTCCCTTTCACACTATTCAACCATACCTCAGACCATTACATTCTAATTTCTATTCCTATTACACTAGTGAAACATCTCTAGTTAAAAGCACTGTGAACATCCTTGTCACAAAGCCAGAGGTCACCTTCCTTCCAGCCCTTGTCATGTATGACTCTTCGACAGCATTTATCACTGTTCCTTTTTGAAATTCCTATTTTCCTTGGCTTTTAAAGCACCACTGTCCTATTTTATCAATAGCAGCTTTTTCATATAGTTCACGGCCCTCACTTTCCATTAAATACTGGTAGTACTCAGGATTTCATCCTGAAACCTGTTCTTTCTACATTATCCCATATTGATGACTTTAATTACCTAATATCCACTGACTCCTGCCTTCTTTACTCAGCACCATGACTTTCAAAAAAAGGTCAGTAAACCCTTGGAGCACTAAGTCAACCTAAAAAGTTTTAGGTATACTGGCTACTCCTTTTACATAAACAGTGATGAAACAAAAAGGTTTTGAGGACAGAAGATGGAGTAGTTAATATATAAGCAGAGAAAATTCTGCTAATACATAAATAGCAGCTCTGTAAACAGGCCATTGCCTGTGCTTAAATCTCACAGTAATTACATTCATCTAAGATCTGTCTCACCCTCACATCCAACTGGGGACTTAATAAAGCGAAAGACAGAAAATATTTCAGGACAGGCATAGTGGCTCACGCTTATAATCACAACACTTTGGGAGGCCAAGGTGAGAGGACTGCCTGAGCCCACAGGTTTGAGACTAGCCTAGGCAACTTGGCAAGACCTCATCTCTACATTAAATCAAAAAATTAGTCGGGCATTGTGGTGCATGTCTGTAGTTCCAGCAACTTGGAAAGCTGAGACAAAAGGATCACCTGAGCCCAACAGGATGAGTCTGTGGTAGCCATAAACGTGCTACTGCACTCTAGCCTGGGCGACAAGAGTGAGACTCCAAGTCAAAGGAAGTATTTCACATACCTCGTGTTCTGATGCTAAGGCCCATGACCTAAATATTCAAGACAAAAATTTTGTTTATATTTGTAATCACAGATCCTCCCAGAAACACTTCATTGAAGTTCTTTCACACAGAACAGAGTCTTCAATTTGGTGAACGGCAAAGAACATATACTCTGGAGTTAGACAATCCTTGGGTTAAATCTTAACTCTATCAGTTATTAGTTATAAGGACTTAGGCAAATTACTTAGTTTTCTTGTCAGTGTGTCTGTAAAATGATGATAAAAATACCAATATTACAGAATTGTTGTGAAGTTAATATGGGGTAGAAAAAGCTACTACCCTACATCAATCCTCATCACTCTCAAATGGGTTACGGCACAGCTTCCTAACAGGTCTTGGTATGCCCTATCCCAACCCTTCCTCCAGGATGTATAGTGATAATTCAGAATAAAATTCAGTTTCTCTATACAGCATTCATTCACTCACTCATTCACTCATTCAATAAACATTTGCCGATCTTTTCTAGCAGTAAATAGTTTAGTCCAACAGTAAGTACTAGAGAGCAAAAACACATGAAGATACAACGGTGGGCAAAAACAGACATGGCCCCTAAATTTGTGAAGTTAAGTGTATAGTAGGAGAGAGATACCATAAAATAATTACAAAATTAAACGTAAAACATAACTGACATAAGTGCTACTAGGAAAGGACATAGTGCAGTGAAAGGGTATAATGAGGGATCTGGCCAAGTCAGAGAAGTCATATAAAGCCCTTCACCATTGACTCTTCCTTATCTGACCAACCTCAGTGTTTGTCATTTTCTCACATACAGCTGATATTTAACCATACCTCTTAATGGATATGAATATGCAACACTTTCCCTCATTGTCCATCTTTTGAACATACTAAAACATATCTGAAATACTTGGCTCTCCCTAGTTAATTCCTCCAAGTATTCCAAGATGCAGTTCTTGCAATACTTCTTTGAATTCTTTACACCACAAATAAAGATATTGGTTACCTGATCACATTAGGATCAACCTGCTCCTCCACCATATAACTGATTTTTCCCTTTGTAAGTGATAGGTATTTCATAGAGAGATATTCTGAAATTATGCCAATATCCTGTTCTCATCTGTATTAGTTTAATAGTAGGACTGTCATAACAAATTACCACAAATTGAGTAGCTTAAAACAAGTGAAATTTATTCAGTCACAGTTCTGAAAAGAAGAAGTCCAAAAGCAGGGCTACGCTCTATCTGGAGGCCTAGAGGAGCATCCGTTCTCGGTCTCTTCCAGTTTCTTGTGGCTGCATCATTCCAGTCTTCTTTGTTCTTTTTCAAGATTGCTACAGTTATTCTGGGTCTCTTGCAATTCCATATGAATTTTAGAATCAGGTTGCCAATTTATTAAAAAAAGTCAGCTTAGATTTTGAAAGTTACTGCACTGAATCTGTAGATCAGTATCGCCAGCCTAACTCTTATGACCATGTACAAGGAATGTTTTTCCAGTCACTTAGATTTTCTTAAATTTCTTTCAATCTTGTTTTGTACTTTTTAATACTTTTCAGTACATAAATTCTGTACTTCTTTTGTTAAATTTATTCTTAACAATTTTATTCTCATTGATGCTACTGTAAATCATTTTCTTCATTTTTGAGTTATTCATTAAAGGGTATAGAAATATAATTGACTCGTGTATATTAATCTTGTAAACTACAAACTTGAAAAACTTGCTTATTAGTACTAATAGTTTTTTAGTAGATTCCTTAAGACTTTCTACATATAACATCATGTAATCTGTGAATAGAGATTATTTTACTTCTTCCCTTTTAATCTAGAGACAGTTTTCTTACCTAATTGTTGTGGCTAGAATTTCAGTACAACGTTTGGATAGAAGTGGTAAGAGATTAGGTCTCTGTCTTGTTTCTGAGTGAGAAAACATCCAGTCTTTCATCATTACAAACTGTGTCAGTTGTCTGTTTTTCAGAGACTATTTATCAAGTTGATAAAGTTACCTTCCATTTCTAGTATGTTAGCTGTTTACCATGAAAGAGGATTGGATTCTCTCAAATAGTCTGTTTTTTGTTTTGGGTTTTTTTTGTTTTTGTTTTTGTTTTTGCATCTCTAAGATGTCATTTTTGTTTTTTATTCTATTGACATTTATCTCAGGAACCTTTATCATTCCTGAGATATACCCCACATAGCCATGATGTATAATTATTTTTGTATGTTTCTGGATTCAGTTTATAATTATTTTGTCGAGGATTACTGCATCCATACCCATTAAAGTTTGGCTATAGCTATATACCCAAATCAGTAGCTATATGCTACTGATTTCTAATTTCAATCCCTTGTCATTGAAGAACATACTTTGTATTACTGCTGTTCTTTTAAGATTATTTGGGTTTGTTTTGTGGCTTAGTATATGGCCCATCTTGGAAAATATTCTGCATTTACTTGAGAAAAATGTATATTTAATTGTTAATGAGTAGAGTATTCTATAGATGTCTGTTAGATCTAGTTGATCTACAGTGTAGTTCAAGTCTTATTTTTCCTTGCTAATCTTCTGTCTAGCTATTCTTTCTATTATTAAAGGTAGTATTCTGTAAGTTTTCAACTATTATTATTATTGTCTATTTCTGTCAGTTTTTGCTTTATGTATTCTGGTGGTCTGTTATTAGATGCATACATATTTATAATTTCTATATCTTCCTAATGGATTGACTCTTTTGTCATTATAGACTACCCTTCTTTATCTCTAGTAAGAAGAGACAAGGCTTTTTTGTTTTAAAGTCTATTTGATCTGATATCAGGTAGCCAGTTTTCCAGTTTTCTTGTGGTTGCTATTTACATGATACATCTTTTATATCCTTTTACTTTCAATATATTTGTATCTTTGAATACAAAAGTGAATACTAAAGTATGTCTCCTGTAGACAGCACATAGTTAGGGCACATGTTTTTATACAGTCTGACAAACACTCCCTCTTCATTAAAGTAGTCAATTAATGTACTCACTAGTATAACCAGATTTATGTCTGCCATTTTACTTTTTGTTTTCTATGTTTCATGTTTCTGTCTTCTCTTCCTCCATTACTTCTTTTTTTGCATGAAGTAAAATATTTTCTAATGCAGTATTTTAATTTCTGTAATATATTTTTAACTACATATTTTAAGGTTTTGTTACTTTAGTGGTTGCTCTGGGTTTATCTTATACATTTTATCTTACCCAAATGGGCTTTCAATATATGCTAGCTTAATTACACTTCAAAATGTTCCACTTTTATAGCTCTATTCCTTCCCCCTCAGGGGTAGTATTATTTTGTACATATTATACCTATTAATATTATAAAGTGAACAACACATCCTTATAGTCTTTACTTTACCAACTATAATTATTTACTTAGGCCAATGCAGTTTTCTCCTACACACCTCCTTTGTGCTATTTATTGGCAGATATGTCACACATATATTATATTACAGTCTAACATATAATATTATTTTACATAACTCCTATTTAAGTAGGATAAGGGAAAAAAGAAAAAATATGCATCTCTTCTTTTATAATTACAAAATTACTTTTGCTGTTATCACTTGCCTTCAGTCTAAAGAACTTCTTTTAGTGTTTCTTAAAATTCTGCCAGCAAAAAAATTCTATCCGTTTTTGATTACTTAAGTAAATTTTATCACATTTTTATTTTTAAAAGATAGTTTTGAGGGCTATCAAAATTTGGTTAACATTTTTTCTTTTAGAGCACTTTGAATATGTTATCCCATTACCTTAAGGGGCAGTGCTGTTTATTCTGAGAAGTTAGCTGCTATTCTTATTGGGGTTTCCTTTAAGTAATACATCATTTTCCTCTTACTGCTTTCAATATTTTCTCTTTATCTTTGACTTTCATCATTCTCATCATGATGCATCTGTTTGTGTATCTCCTTGAGTTTATCCTACTCAAATTTTGTTAAGCTTACTGGACATGTAGGTAATTGTTTTTCAGTAAGTTTGTAAAGTTTACAGCCATTATTTCCTCAAATATTTTTTCTCTCTCATTACCTTCTGATACCTATATCATATATATGTTGGTGCACTTGATGGTATTCCACATTTCTCTGAGACTCTGTTTCTGTTTTTGTTCTTCATTCTTTATCTCTGTTCTTCAGCTTGCATAATCACTATTAATCCATCTTCACATTTGCTTTCTTTCTTCTGCCAGGTCAACCTCATGGTTGAGCTTCTCTAATGAATTTTTTATTTCATCTATTTTACTTTTCAACTCCATAATTTTCATTTGGTTTTCTCTCTCTCTCTCTCTCTCTCTCTCTCTCTCTCATTCTCTCTCCAGGTTAGAGAATATAGTTTATTTAGAAATCAAATTAAGAGAGAGAAAGAGTAGATTCACCTCGCCAAGACAGGGGAGGGGGCCAAAGCCAGGAAGCATAGCAACAGCCATAGCTCAAGGAGCACAAGGCCACACCAGAGTCTAGCAAGGCAATGGCCTTTTTTGGTTCTTTTTAATAATTTATCTTTTATTGGCATTCTCTATTTGAAGCAAAATTATTATCACATCTTCCTTCACTACTTTTTAAGTTCCTTATTTCTGTGAACGTGTCTATAATGATACTCTAAGGTTGTTTTTCCCCCCCTGATAAATATAACATCTGATCTCTCTGACACAGTTGCAGTGGTCTGCTTTTTGTCTTGTATATAGTTCATACTTCCTTTTTCTTTGCAAGCCTTGTAGTTTTTTGGTTTTGTTGGAAACTGGACATTTTAAATGATATAACACCTCTGGGTACTGGTATACCTCTTCCACCTTTTCTAGAGCTTGTTAATTTGTTTAGTGACTGGCTGGATTCTTTCAGTGAAATTTACTTCTCCATATACACAGTGTTCAGCCTCTGACGTTATCCTTTTGGTAGAGGCAGCTTTGGTGTGCCTATAGTCACCCCAGGATCATAGTGGTTTTGCTACGACTTTCTTCCTCTCTTTTACTGACCATATCCAACTGTTAAACTCAATTAATTGAGGGTTGATTATTGTTTTGAACAATGTCCTGGGTCATCAACTGAGCTACAAACAATACAATCAAATTCTGGTTTCTTTAAAGGAATAGTTTCTGAGATTAGTGTTTTATTTTTACTCTGATCCAAGGAAAGCTCTTCCCAGACGTCACTCCCTGATTCTGTCCTATGAACTATAAGACCTACAGTTTAGCCTATGTCTTGAATCTCCTCTCAAATACCTTTTACTACAACCTCCACTGTTGGGTGTGCAGATCACGCTTGGACTTCAGTTGCAAATGAAGTCAGTTCCTTTGGGAAGAAATTAGGAGCTGCCTGTTTTGTGGTCTGTATTTACCTCTGGGCAAAATCACTGAGTCAGGGCTCTCAAGCCGAGAGTAGGAAAAAAAGGAAACTTCTCTCACAATGACATTCCTACTCTAGGAGCTGAAAGCTCAATGGAATGAGGAGGGTCCTCTCATCTTGCCTCTACTGACATGGAACCACTGTCTAACTGCCCAAGGCAAGAGTGATTTGGCTCCCAGTATTCTCAGCAGGCTGTAATGAAATTCCACAAGTGGAGGCTAGGTAGAAAAAGGAGGCCCCAACTCTCAACTACACTCCTCCAGGACTTAGCCTCAGCAGTGGGTTGCTGAACAGGATGAAAAATGCTGATGTCTGCTTCTCCTGGGAAGAAAGTTGTCTGTTGAGGTGCTGCAGGAGAGTGGGCAGAGTGACAAATAAAAATCATAGGAGACCATTGTTTTGTAATAAGCTTCTGCACCAGGCACCAACAAGACCAGACTAAAAACCAAAATGGAATCACCCATGTTAAAGTTCCAAACCCAAACTAAGTTACTATCTGATCTTCTGAGAAAGCAGGACAAAAAAAAAGCTAACTTCCCAAACAGGCCAGTTTAAAATCTTCAAATGGCATGATAATAAAGTTGTTTCTGCTTTTATTTTTGCACATACACAAAAAGTGGCCTGAAGTAACCTGATGCTAATTAATTAGGTAACTTTCTGTTGGTCGGTCTAAAAGTAACTAATACACTCTTTGTACTCTGCTTCTGCTTTCTTCAGCCCTTCTGTCTATAAAACTATCCTCTCTGCTTCATCACTGAAATGCTGACTCCATTTTATGGAATGAAGTGCTACCTAATCCTAGAATCACAAATACAACCAATTGAGAGTATCAATTGTTGTATTTTTGTCTTTTAAAGGAAAGAGCCCTGTGTTCCTGGCTGTAGAAATCTGAACAGGAATCTCCACCTTACTGAGCTGGCATTAGAGAGAAAGTGAGCAGTATGGTTCGAATACCACAGACCCTTGTTTCTTGCTGAACTTGCATAGGTATTCTTGAATAAATGTTACTTCATTTGCTATTTGCCCTTTAGACCATTTCCAGAGACTAAATGGCTGGGTTTTAGATTTCTTTAAAATAATTTCTACCAGTCTCACTCGGAAGTAGATCAGTAGAGCTCCTCACACCTTCATACCAGAGCGTGGTCTCCCATTCACTGTTTAAAATAAAGGTATGAGGAGGTCCTGCACAGAGTGCTATATAGGCTATCTCATTTCATCTACATAGCTGTGAAGAAAAAAGATCTTCCCTTCTACAGGCCTTGAAACTGAGTCCCAGAATCATTTAGTAACTTACTTTAAGTAAAAAAGCAAATAGGTGGCAGAGATCTGATTCAGACCTAGGTCTAACTACATCCAAAGCCCACGTTTTCTGGATTAATCCCCTTTTTAATCTTTTACACACACACTTTTTTCTTTGAGTTGGAGTCTCACTCTGTCACCCAGGCTGGAGTGCAGTGACACACTCATGGCCACCATAGCCTCGATCTGCAGGCTCAGGTGATCCTTCCACCTCAGCTTTCCAAGTAGCTGTAACTATGGGCACACGCCACCATGCCCAGCTAATTTTTTGATTCATTGTAGAGATGAGGTCTCACCAAGTTGTCCAGGCTGGTCTCAAACCTGTGGGCTCAGGCAATCCCCTCACCTAGACCTCCCAAAGGACTGGGATTATAGGCGTGAGCCACCGCACCCGGTCTACACACACTTAAAAACCAGAGCTCATGAGACAGTTCTATTCTTATGCAGTTTCAATAATTTCTTTAGATAATACGCTGTTTTCTTCCTTACTGGATCTTTTTTTTAAATTTTATTTTTAAAATGTGGGGTACAATTCAGGGTTAGGTATATAAATGGTCATTGTACAGGTAAAGTCTGGACCTTACTTTGGTCCCCACTTCACATAGTTTGAGATCAGGTACTCTTATGGATGAAGCATGCCTCCCTCCCTTTCCTGATGGATCTTTCAAAATAATATTAATTATTACATATTATATACAATATATGTTATATAATTATAGATTTCCTTTTTAAAATGATATTATCAGAAGTACTGTTCCATTTGTTCATGCTTTGAGCTGCATTCCCACAGAGTCTATGACCAGGGGACTGCTATCTCACTGGAGCCCAGCAGGTCAAGGCTGCGGTGGCCAGGAGCGGCCACTGCACTCCAGTGTGGGCGACAGAGTGAGACTCCAACTCAAGAAAAAAAAAAATCTGCTTTCCTATAGACCAAGATAAATTTGATGTGCCCTGTATTTGATTTGTTAATTATTATGAACATTACGATAACATGGTCTTTTTTCTCCCAAAATTACCATTGTTTTTTCACCAATAAAAGTCTTTCTATGAGATTAAACAGTTTACTGGTAGATCAAGGATCTGGAAGATGTTTTCATTTGTTATAGAATAAAACTTGCAAAATGGTATCTGGAAATGAAAGTTGTCCATGTGCTTTTGTGTACAGCTGTGACCTAAATTAAGGTGGTTTTGTTATAACATGTGCCTGGCATATCAGGTCATAGTGTATTCCTCCAGTAACATAAATTGCTACTTCCCTCTTTCCAGATACTCTCTATCATGCTTCTGTTTTCTGGTTCATGGACATCCATACAAGCATGCCCTCCAAGAAGACTTCCCTGATCTCCCCAAGTTAATCACACTGTCCTCTGCACTAGTACTCTCACCTATATAGAGTTTTACAGTTTATATTCTCATGTTCAAATTAGTATGTTGATTTCCACGACTGTCTTTCACTGTATTTATTCATGGAGGGGAAAACCAGTGTCTTAGATAGAATCGCCATCACCAAGGAACATGGCTGGCATACAATTACATATATACTGAACGGCTACTACATCTTCTTAATATTCAATATTATTCTTCTGACCTTTCAGTGTTTTCATTTCTTTGAAATAAAGTCTCTTCCGACACTATATTCTGATTATAAATTTCATTCAATCACCATTAGCTTTAACATAAAATAAACACATATAAAAGCCAATTAAAAGTAAAATTAAGAAATGATACCTCCTTTAAAAGGATTAGTACTTATTCTAAAAAATACTTTGACACACAAAAAAATTAAGATCACTGGGAAAAGTTTAAGACACACACACACACACAAAAATCCGTGCAAACACAACTGTCCCGTCATTAATAAGAAGATTCCGCTTTAAAAGTTATGCCATGCCCTTTAAATATCTTAAATTTGTAAATACTCATATTGATAAAATTAGAAGTAAATTCCCCAAACAAATAAATTAGATAAACCTAAAGTATATAAAAACAAATCTTCCTCTGTAGTTACTTGCCAAAAACAGGCATGCCAATTTAGATTTGAAAGTTTGCCCTTTACCTCTACTTGATGACATTTCATCACTTGCTACAAAAAAATTTTTTTGCCAGTTCTTACCACCTCAAAAAATCAGATTTGTCAGTAACAAATTATCCTGCTTATTTCTGATGTTGTGCTAAAGCAAGTGTGAGAGAAAAAAATAGCTACTGAAGGCAGAAGCTTCAAAATTATAAGAATCATCAAGAGCCGCTATGAACACATGGTAAGGAGTATAGTTACATGTTATATTTAAACAAAGTGTAAGGAATGCATTAGGGGGAAACTATTTGCGCTTTCTCTCACAACAGAGCCTGCCTAATTGTGGCAGTGCTGTCACACTTGGCAACCTCAGTTAGGACCTGGAAATAGGCAAGACCCTCAGTCACATGTTCAGAAAGGATGTTTGTTTCTGCAGCTGTTTAATCTCAAGTGTCAGCACCTGATTGAAATAAACAAAACACCTTTGCTAAGGAAACAAAGATGTTGGAGAAATTTTACGTGGTTAATCAAAATTAATTAAAATTATTTTGTTGATAGAAAATGACAAGACTGAAGAACAGCATCGAGTGACAGCTGCTCGCTCAAGTGACAAAGGCATTGAACAGCTATTTTAGGTTTGCCCTAGTGCGCTCAATTGCTGTTTAAAGAATGCAATAAATGTACTTACCAAATATTTCGCCTCCACTAGCATATTCTGTCACCAGATAAATCATCCGTTCTGTCTCCATAACCTGGTGCAAAGGCAGGAAAGTGACAGACAGTGACACAAATGACAGGCTGATATCATAGGAAGAGAAACTACTGACTCCTCTTTTGTCATCTGAAATATAAATAACCACTACAAGCTTAAAGAAAATTTAAAACATTTTGGGAGGAACAAATATACATGTTATTAAGAAGAAAGAGAGAAAATAAATAATCCTCCAAATTATTAAATGTAGGAAACAATTACTGCTTGAGAGACAGTCCTTTTGTTGTTCCATGAGGTCTCTGCAATCTCTTAAGCTCCATAAAACTAAGAAGCAAAAAAGCTGTCAAGAACCAAAACTTAAAGTTCACATTCAACATCAGTCACTTGAAGCAAAAAAGTGCCCCACAAAAAAATCCAACCAACACAAACCCCTTAGGGAAAATCATGGAAATCACTTAAAAACTGCATAGAAATCACATACGGCTTACTCTTTATAATAGAAATGGCAACTTTCCTTTTCTTTTTATTCAAAAGAGGGAATAATAATTTAACATATTCAACCTTTTAAAGCAACAGATTATTTGTATTTTGTCTTAGTTCCTATTTTGCTACCTTTTTAAATTTGTTATAGTATGTTGTCAATCATTTCTTCCTTTTTATTTTTTGGTCAAACTTTTTTTTTTTTTTTTGAATTGGAGTCTCACTCAGTCACCCAGACTAGAGTGCAGTGGCTGCTCCCAGCCACTGCATCCTCGACCTGCTGGGCTCCGGCGATCCTTCCGCCTCAGCTTTCCAAGAAGCTGGAACTACAGGG
>NW_007246118.1:102323-155208 GCF_000164805.1 Carlito syrichta | reverse complement strand
AAGTTGCCCAGATGGGTCTCGAACCCACGGGCTCAGGCAATCCACTCACCTCAGCCTCCCAAAGCGTGGGATTACAGGCTGAGTCACCGAGCCTGGCCATTATCAACATTTTAAATACCCGATTTACAAACAAAAAGATCAAAGGTTTTCCTTTTCCCAATCTTCTTCATCCTTCTCCCCAGAGGAACATTGTTTATAGCTTATTACATATCCTTCTAAAATTGTGGCATTCAATAGAAATATAATGTGAGCTGCCTATATAATTTTAACTTTTCTAAGTAGCCACATTTAAAAAGTAAAAAGAGTTGGACACAGTGGCTCATCCCTATAATTCCAATTAGTTGGGAGGCTGAAGTGGGAGGATCACTTGAGGCCAGGAGTTCAAGACAAGCCTGGGCTACACAGCGAGAACCCATCTCTAAAAAAATGTTTAAATTAGCTGGGTGTGGAGGTACTAACCTATAGTACCAGCTACTTGGGAGGCTGAAATAGGAGGAACACCTGAACCCAGAAGTTCAAAGCTGCAGTGAGCTATGATCATACCACTGCACTTCAGCCTGGGAAACAAAGAGAAACTCTGTCTTTAAAAAAAATCTTAATAGCCTGTCCTTATAGGTTAAGTTTGATTTTTCTCTTTAGCTTTATGAATGTCCTTGTTGCCTCAGAAAGTAAATGAAATTTTTTAAAAAGAAAATTACTGAAAATAATTCCAATAATATAGTTTGTTTACCTCTATATGTCCAAAATATTATCATTTCAACAATCTTTTAAAAATTGTAAATGGCTTGGTTTTTACATTTAACGTAATCAGAATTAAATGAAATTAAAAATCAAGCTCCTCAGTCACTCTGGCCACATTTTAAATACATATGTAGCTACCATATTAGACAATACAATTCTAAGAATTTCACTATACTTTACAGTTAATTAATTAATTACCTGTTACTTTTTTTTATATCCTTATGCATTAATGCCATCTAACAGTAGGTCTATCTTTTTTAATGGCTTCATAGTACACCACTGTATGAGTGTGTAGTAATTTAATTTTCCAGTCTAATAGCTATGTTGTTCTTCTTTTTTTCCTTTCTAAAAACTCCCTATATACTGGTGATATTAGCCCATATATTGCTTCCAAGTTCTCTCCATATGTTGATGTACATGACACAAAGTAAATGCTCCAAATACATGCACATATTTAGAAAAAAATGAAGAAAAAAACACAAATGTTACATTGTCTATCTCCTTTGCACCCCTAGATCTTTTCTTAACTGCAAATGTTCCTTTATTATTAAAATGTTCAGCAGTTCAAAAACTGTTGTCTTATACAGTTATCTATATTTGCTCATTCTATAAACCAGAGGAGACTGAGCTAAAAACTACCTTGATGCTATATGATAATGATTTCCTAGCCACTGACAACTCAGAATCTCCCATTAACAACACCAGCCAGAAAGTAAAATTAAAGTTTAAAAGAAGGCACTGTTCAAAGCCAGGGCTGGAACTATGGAAGTCCTTATAGGCTAATGAAATCTTAGGTAAGAAAGGCAAACTTGCAGAATTTGGTTATAAGGTTAATACCTGCAAATTAACTTCTTAAGAAAGGTCAGCCTTAGCCCTGCAATTATTTAAAGATGATTTATTTTTAAAAGTGAGGTCAATAAGTTTATTCAATCTACCAAGATAGGAAGGAAGCCGAGGTTAGACACCTACAAGTTCACAGATACAGGTCTTCAGCTAACACCAGGAAGCTTCACAAATTTGCTTCTGGGGCAGAACATAGGTGTTGTTCAACATAATTTAGTCTGATATATTTCAAAAGGTCTCTACTCCTACTGGCCAAATTGATTTCATTATGTGAGCAGCTGATGCCAGGGCGAGCTCTAAAGCTAACACATACTAAAATCATGACATATTTTCTTTTCCATAAAATTAACAGGTTATGAAAGCTTCGTGCCTTGGCTGTGTTTTCTCCACTACTACACCCATGCCTGGGCCAGTGACAGTTTGCTGAAGACTAATAGCAGCAAATGAATCAAGTGAGTAGCCAATTCCTTCAGAACTAGGAGATGGCTGTTCTGGCCGAAGTAGAGCTGGCTCTGTGCAGAGCATCGAGTTCTCAGTTGCCAACACATGGCAATTTGAGAAGCACCTCAAAGCCCCACCTTTCCCAAAATATCTCTTCCACCAGCCTGCTAAGGTCCTCCCCTCTTGTCTGGCTTGAAATTCTAGCCTGTAATCCCACGCTTTGAGAGGCTGAGGTGAGTGGATTGCCTGAGCCCACGGGTTCGAGACCTGCCTGGGCAACTTGGCGAGACCTTACCTCTATAATAAATCATAAAAGTCAGCCGGGCATGGTAGTACATGCCTGTAATTCTGGCTACTCGGAAGGCTGAGGCACAAGGATCACCGGAGCCCTGCAGGTTGAGGCTGTGGTGGTACTGCACTCCAATCTGGGTGACAGAGTGAGACTCCAACCCAAAAAAAAAAGAAGAAGAAGAAGAAATTCTAGACATCAGATTTTGTCTTTTTATAGTTAGGCTAGGGAATAATTTTGATGATGGCATGAAATATGTATGTTTCTTGGGAAGGTAGAAAAGCCCAAATAAAAATATCTGCTATTACTCAAAATTGGTCTCTTCATTATCAAAATAATTACATTTGGAGAACAAAATCCTAGACCCTACTAGAATAGAAAAGAGGTAAGTTTTGGCTGATGCAAGAAGCAATACTTAAAATATTCACTTAAAAATTGCATCACAATTTATAACATGATTGTCAAAAGTAGTATTCAAATGTTTTAAAAATGCTATATTCATCTCAGTTTTTCACCTCTGTAAATTATCTGTTCTTTTTAGGATTCTCAACCTGTTTTAGGATTCTGATCTAAATAAAATAAGTTCTCATCATCTTCTGTATAATCTTTTTATGTAATTCTTGCTAAGAATGGCATCAAGTGTTAAAGAACGAATTAAAAAGACCTACCTGGGTAAGACAAAACTTAATAGCAAATAGCCAGGGAAACATGAGGATACTAAGTACTGAGTGGGGAAACAGAAGGGTGGGAAAGATAGTAGGATGAACACAGCTACAAAGTCACCCACCCACATTGTCAAAAGCAACCACAGATACAACTGACCATTCTGGGTTCTTTGAAACTATTAACAACACCACTAATGATACTAACCTGGTAGAGCCTGATGATATGGGGGTGGCAAAGCATCTTCATAATTTGAACTTCCCGGAAAATCTTTTTCAAGTTTTCTTCATCCAGTTGGGTCTTATCGATGATCTTGATGGCAACCTGAAAACAGAGGAGGAACATTTACTCTGATGCATTATTAAAAGCAGTTTACTAAGGAAAATTAAATCCACTTTATACAGTCCACAAAATACAAGCTGCCAGTATTTTGTTTACAGAATGTCAATGAGGAAAATTAATTTACTCTTTTTAAAAAGACAGCAAATGGATTTCTAGCAAGTTGGTCTCAAAGGAACAGACTCCAAAAGCTAATGGGTCTTCTGCCATTTCTTAAATTGCTTAACAGTAAAACCCCATGACAAAACACTTCATTACTCAACAGATGTGGTTATGGTCTGGGTTAAATCATGCTTCAGTGCAGAGAGAGGTATATAGGGCCTCTCATTAAGACAAGAAGCTTATATCGTAAGTACATAATATTTTAGTAAGGTTATACCAGAACTTTAAAGGGCTTTCAACATCTTACCAGGTGCTCATATAACTCAATAATAGTAGGAGTGGTGGTGGTGGCAGCAGCTACCATATACTGAACGTTTCCTGTGTGTCAGGGGCATAATTCTTAGTCTACTGTAAGAACCAACTCATTTATACCTCATAATACCCACATTATTATTAACCTTGTTTTATATATGCAGAAACTGAGGCACACAGAGAATAAATAATTAACCAAAGATTACGCAATTTACAGCTAGTACATGGCAGATCAAGGACTGAAGCCCAGGTAGCTTGACTTTAGAAGCAAACTCTTAATAAACTGTTGTGAGAATCTGAAGCTTTCTTTACCATACATACACTGCTTCAGCATAAAACTTCTCTTTCCAATTTGCCCATTTTTCTTATGATACTCAGCAGCACAAACATTTTACAACAGAATGAAAGACCACAAACTTTTTTAAATCTACTAAATCTAAACTTCTTCATTACTCTCAGTAAAATACAACATCTGTGTTGCTTCCAAATATCTCTATATCTCAGTTTCAATTACTTAATCGTATGTATGTAAGCAATATTAGTTAAAGGACCTTGGACTAGTCAAACTCAGGTCACCTCCAATTCTTAAGATTCCATGACTCTACACACTGAGGGAGGGAAAGGAAACTTATACAGTACTTACTGAGAAAAAAGAAAAGACCAGGGAAACAAAATTTCATCAGTAAAAATGTTTAGCTCAGAGAAATAAAGATAGTTTGAAGCCATACATGATAGGTTATTCAAACGTATGAATGACTAGCATCACAGTAACTTTATTTGGAGTTGCCTCAGATGTTAGCACAAGGACTAATGGGAGAAAGGTACAGGGAGACACATTTCAGCTGTAATCAAAGAGCATTTAAGCCCTGCCTAATGATGGAATGTGATAAAAATGAGTTGGGTTTGACTGTAACTACAAGGATTAATCAGACAGCCTGAACTTCAAGGAGACCATAGTCTAATAGGGAAACAAGATATGTGAAACAGATAACAATACAGCATTGGAAGTACAATCAATAGAGCTATGTACCAGGTATAATGGTAGAACAGAGGATGATAAAAGGCCTTTACCTGTGAGAAGAGGTAGACACGGAAAGACTTCACAAAGAAGGCAGAATTTGACTACAGAAAGAAGTGGGATAGGCAGAAAAGAGGGCAGAGAATGTAATATATAGAATCTCACCAGGTGCTTGATCTCCTGTAAGAAGTCTTGAACCATCTGACCCTTTGACTACCAGCATTTCTACTTCTCCTCATTACAGCACCAGATCACATACAGGACCTCAACTCCAACAATTGGTCTGGCGTCTGTTCCTGCTTCTCTCAGGGCAGCTCCCAAAACAAAAATCATGGAAAACAATGTCCCTTTATAAAACAAATAGCTGGGTCTTAGAGCGACTATTAATAAAATCTATGCTGGGCTCGGCGGCTCAGCCTGTAATTCCACGCTTTGGGAGGCCGAGGTGAGTGAATTGCCTGAGCCCACAGGTTTGAGACTCGCCTGGGCAACTTGGCAAGACCTCATCTCTACAGCAAATCAAAAAAATTAGCCAGGCGTGGTAGCGTGCGCCTGTAGTTCCGGCCACTTGGAAGGCTGAGGCAGAAGGCTCGCCGGAGCCCAGCAAGTCGAGGTTGCAGTGGCCGAGAGCGGCCACTGCACTCCAGTCTGGGCAACAGAGTGAGACTCCAACTCAAAAATATAAATAAATAAATAATTAAATAAAATCTTACATGTGAATGGCACCTTTTAGTGTAAAGAATGATTTCCTATACATAAAAGCTTAGAAACTTACAGACATATGCCCATAGCAGAACTTGCAAAGAGGTGTGCTAGAAATAGCTTACAAATGCCAACAGTCCAGCTCTAATCTCAAGGAGCCTCATTTGTTTACCCCAGAGGAAATACCACTTTCTGTGCTTGCCACAGTGTGCAAAAGGCTGGAAGCACTGCTAGCATTTATTAATTTTAACAGGGGACACCAACTGTCTAAGAATTTTGCCTGAAATCGCCACCTCTGCCTACACTCTACTAATTGATGGCAAATACAAAATAATTGGGAGGAGGGGAGCAATCATCAAGGCAACTGACCAAATTTTTGTACTTTTTCACCTCCAAGAGCGTACTGGGTCACACTGAAGTTGAGGAAGTCATACAGTGGAACCTCCCTAACTGACAGTGCACTAATTCTAAATTTCATTTGCATTCTGAAGCAAAAGCACCTTCATAAGGGTAAAGAGAAAACCTAATTATCCATGAGAACAGAACTCGCTGTCACAATCTTTATTTTATTATTATTACTTTTTTAAGAGACAGGGTCTTGCTCTATTGCCCAGGCTAGAGTGCAGTGGCACAATCATAGCTCATTGCAAGCTCAAACTCCTGGGCTCAAGCAATCCTCCCACCTCAGCCTCCTAAACAGCTAGGACTATAGGCACAGGCTACCACACCTGGTTAATTTCTTTTATTTTTGTAGAGACAAAGTCTCACTATGTTGCCTAAGCTGATCTGGAACTCCTGGTCTCAAGCAATCCCCCAACCTGGACCTTTCAAAGTGCTTGGATTACAGATGTGAGCTACCATACCTGGTGCAAGATCTTATTACGTATACCATGTACCTAATAAATATTTTTAGTTTAATAAGATAAAAGTATAGTACAGATGTAGTGTTACATTTTATAATAAGTATACCTGACTTCACATGAAGGGAATATGGTTCTACATATTGAAATATACTCTTAGTATTTTACTGAAGAATTTTCCCTTTATAGTCATACATGAAACTGACTATAGTTTAATTTTGTGGCCCATTTCCTAACTGGTTCATTTTTGCAAATAAAGCATATGAGACTAACTTAAGATGACAGGAGTATCTTAAGTTAGTGGCATAACTTACACAGATGATCCTTGACTTACGATAATTCTACTTTACGGTGGTTTCTACCCTTTTCACTTAACAGTGGTACAAAAGCAATACACATTCAGTAGAAACATACTTCAAATTGTGACTTCTGATCATCTTCTAGACTAGCCACACGTAGTATGATCCTCTCTTAAGATGCTGGGTAGAGGCAGTGAGCTCCCAGCCAGCCACATAATGATAGGGGTAAACAACCAATACTCTACAATTTATTAAATGAATTTCTGACTTACTGTGTTTTCAACTTATGATGGGTTCATTGGGACATAACTCCACTGTAAATCAAGAAGCATCTGTACTAGAAAGAATGCCTTCTGTTGACTGTAGGTAACAATAATTTACTGTATATTTCAAAATAGCTAGAGGAATAGATTTAAAACATTCCTAACACTAAGAAATGACAAATGTTTGAGGTGATGGATATCCTAATTATCCTTATTTGATCATTACACATTGTATACATGTATGAAAATATCACATGTACTCCCATAAATATGTACAAGTATCATGAATAAATAAAAAATAAATACACAAAATTTTAAAAGAAATGTATTCTTATCAATCTGGAGAAAACTGCATTAAGTATAACCTGCTCTTAGAAGGTGGGTACACTGCTGGGCTCAGTGGCTCAGCCTGTAATCCCGCACCTTTGGGAGGCTGAGGTGAGTGGATTGCCTGAGCCCGCGGGTTCGAGACCCGCCTGGGCAGTGAGACCTCATCTCTACAATAAATCAAAAAATCAGCTGGGCGTGGTAGTGCATGCCTGTAATCTGGCTACTTGGAAGGCTGAGGCGGAAGGATCGCCGAAGGCCAGCGGGTCGAGGCTGCGGTGGCTGGGAGCGGCCACTGCACTCCCAGTCTGGGCGACAGAGTGAGACTCCAACTCAAAAAAAAAAAAAAAAAAAAAGAAGGTGGGTACACAGAAGTTTTAACAGATTGAGACATCAAACTCCTGTCTACTCTTCAGTGAGAGCCAGGATTCCACAAGACACCAAAAGGTGAAGCTTTGCCCCACAGCTGAACGTAGTGCCAAAAACAAGGACTGGAGTCAAGCGATTATGATTCAAATTCTTGGAACTATCCCTTAATGTGTAACCTTGAGCAAGCTTATTTAATTTTTCTGCGGCTCCTTATCTATAAAATGTAGGCAACAATAGGACCTACTTTAAAGAGTTGCTGGGAATTAACTAAGCTAATACATGTAACCTGTTTAGTATAAGGTCTAACACGTGGTAAACACACGATACATGTTAATTACAGGTTTTGCTGTTCTTATTATATTTTTTTCTGGAATCGGGCCTTCAACTCTAGGCGTTTCTTGGCAAGGATTCGATTTGCTTCACTAAGCAACAAAATTCTGAATCTGAAACACATCAACTCCTTATTCAAGGGGCAAGTTGGGGGGCCAAGGAGCAAAATAGCTAACAATTAGTGGGCAGCATTCAGAACAAACTGGCTGCTGCCATTTGATGTGGGAAGAACATGGAAGGAACAGAGCTGGGGGAAAAATGCATTCCATTCAGGAAAGTCACACTGAGCCACAGGATGGAACCCATAGCAAGACCTGATCCTGAAGGCCGTACAGAGAGGCAATGGCCTGCCTCTTCACTGCAGGCCAGGCTCCCCTGACCATCACTACTGGGCAGCTAATACCTGAGAAGGGAACATTTAATGATACTTGGCAACAGCACAACTGCCTGACAGGACCACTGAATGGAGAAGGCAACTTCCTAAAGCTCACTCCTACCTTTGCACACTGAATAGTGGAGTTTTTCTAAAAAGAAAAAATAGATAGTCTCTGACTATCAAGTCAGAGAACAGGTGGCTGGCACATAGGTATAATTATTTTGAGAATACCTGAACAGATTAATGAGCATGAATCTTCAGAGCTCCAGATTACCGGAGGCTACATAAGGAAGGTTTTAGCTTAAAGTACCAGTTCCTTGAAAAATTAAATATGTCCATAGCAAAGGCAAATTAGTAGGTTTAAAAAAAGACAAACTCTCAAATAATATATTTTTAGATTAGGGCTGGAAATTTACGCATCACATAATTGCACTTACATATGAAAATCATAATAAGAGGAAAATTCCAACATATTACCAAAAGACCATATATTTCCTGTTTGCCTGTTCTATACAGAATTATTTTATCTTGCAAAGAGCATGATTGTGTGAATTGACACTCTAATATTAATTAAACATGGCATTGTACCAAATATGTTACTAAACAAATACAGATTGTGAGAGTCCTCAAGAATTTTCCTACTCAAGACATTTCCATTCAACAAATTCTTCTTTTTTAACTAGCATGTGGTAGGAAAAAATTAAATTCAGATCATGCCAAATTTAAAGTCATAGTTCTTTATTATTCATTCTAGAAGAGGAAAAATTGCCATTTCCCCCTTTTAGGTCTCACTTCTAACAACCACAGTTCCTTTAACTCTTAACTCATTTTTGTAAGCACAGGAATGCTCACAGGGAATGAAATTGAAAAAGGTAGTGGTTTCTTCATAGCAGGCAATAATCTATCTACATATCCTGACATCACATTCACAATCATGATAAGAGAACAGGATGAAAGTCAATGAACCAAGGAAAACTTCAGTATTAAGATCAAAACAAGCCATACTTCCCCATCTGAAATAAACCCTCTACAGTAGGAATTCAGGGACATGCTATGACAGTCAGTTACTGAGGAGGAAAATGCAAAAGACCACAAGGGCTAAAATTCCTCCAAAAAGAAAGAGCATTCCCTTAAACCAGTATACAGATGTAGGTATGATAATTTCACAAAATCTAGTAAAGAGACTATATGCTTTTTAGAAGGAAAGAGAAAACATGATGACAGTTTGGAGAAAAGTTAGTCTTTTTCCAACATATTTTTAAAGGAAAGAAGCTCTACTTCTTACTGAAATGTCTTTAAAATATAAGCAGATGTCAAATGTTTTGTCGTGGTAAATTTTTAAAACAGGGCTAGGTTTTTGTATTAACTTCTTTAGCAAAATTTTTATTCACCATTCTGTGACGAAGCTTACCTACTCTGGATCGTTCTCAGCTCAGCTCTAGACTTATTTTATGGTCTAGATATGTGCAGTCTACTACAGTAGGTACTAGCCACATGTGACTACCCAAATTGGTGTGCTATAAATGTAAAATGCACACCAGATTTTGAAGACTTAATATTAGAAAATGAATTATCTCACTGATAAATCTTTATATTGAGTACACATGGAAACGATAAAATTTTGGATATACCAGGCTAAATAAAATATATTATTAAAACTAAGTTCACCTATTTCCTTTGTACTTTTTGAAATATGATTATTAGAAAATATTACATACATATTGGGGGAGGGTCAGGGTCTTACTCTGTTGCCCAGGCTGGAACACAGTGGCCTGATCATGGTTCACTGCAGTCTTGAACTCCTGGGTCAAACCACACTCCTGTTTCATCCTCCTGAGTAGCTGGGACTACAGGTATGGGCCACCATGCCTGGCTAAATTATTCTTTTTTTCTGGAGATGGGGGGGGGGGTCGTCCTATGTTGCCCAAGCTGGTCTCGAAATTCTGGCCTCAAGTAATCCTCTCACCTCAGCCTCCCAAAGTACTGAAATTATAGGCACGAGCCGCTGTGCCTGGCTAAATTTTAAATAATAAATGCGGCCTTCATCCTTTTGGATAGCACTAATATAGATGATACCAATCAGCTACATAATTAATCTACTAGTTAAAGGAGGTATTCCATGAAAATGACTTCTGAATACTTGACTCAATACTGAGAATTGCCAATTACCTACTCACAGAAACCTGACCAAAATTACAAGGCTCACAATGTTCAAACACTGCCTTGGGAGAGATCTCAAAAGTTGTAGTCTAAGAACTCAGTTTAATTCCATTTAAAAATGTTCAGTTTGGGAGGCAGAGGTGAGACGATTGTCTGAGCCCAGGAGTCTGAGACCACCCTGGGCAACTTGATGAGACCTTGTCTCTACAATAAATCAAAAAATTAGCCAGACGTGGTGGCGTGCATCTGTAGTTCCAGCTACTTGGAAGGCTGAAGCAGAAGGATTGCCTGAACCCAGCAGGTGGAGGCTACGATGGCTATGAGTATGCCATTGCATTCCAGCCTAGGTGACAGAGTAAGACTCCAACTCAAAAAAAAAAAAAAATTGTGTATTGAGCTATGACAGGTTTATTGGCCTGCCCTTGTGCAGTTACCTAGTGGCCATTCTAAGAGGGGTTCTCTGAGGGAATGAAGTTTACAGTCCCAAGAGAGCAATTCTCAAATTTTGATCTGAGAACTTCTTCTCTTTAAAAAACGAGAACTTTCAAAGAAGTTTTGAGTTTGTATCTTTCAATATTTACTTAGAAATAAAATTAAAATCAGAAAATAAAACAAAAGTTTTAAAGACAAGCATACACAAACACATATTCCCTCAGTCATCAGAGCAATTACATCATCATACATCATGAAGTCTCTGGAAATCTCCATTTTATAATTTTGAGAGTTAAAAATAGATACAATGCTTTTAGCTTTTTTTTTTTTGAGTCGGAATCTCATTCCGTTGCCCAGGCTGGAGTGCAGCGGCATGCTTCCAGCAACCCCAGCAGCAACCTGCTGGGCTCAGGGGATCCTTCCGCCTCAACCTTCCAAGTAGCTGGAACTACAGGCACACACTACCACACCCAGTTAATTTTGTGATTTATTGTAGAGGCGAGGTCTCACCATGTTATTACCCAGGCTGGTCTCGACCCGTGGGCTCAGGCAATCCTCTCGCCTCGGCCTCCCAAAGTGCTGGGATCACAGGCTTGAGCCACTGTGCCTGGCCATGTCTTAACATTTTTATGAAAACAATTTTGACCTGGGGAACCCACTGAAAGAGTCTGGAGATTCTTCCCTGGCTCAAACTTCAGCAGCAACTTCTCTCAGGCATCACTGTATGCAACAAATTAACTTCTCTTCTACACATCTAGAATGGTATCATTTTTGGGAAAACTGAGAAAATAGTCAAATTTTTTTCCATAGGGCTTAATTCCTTCATAAGACTCAGCTAAGAATGGCTAGCTAAAAAGGGAATTTAAATGCCTTTGAAATCAGCCTCAATAAAAAAAAACTTTTTAAAATTTACTAGAAAATAGAATTGTCATCAGAAAATAGGTTTAAAGAAACCCCACACCAACACAAGCTACACAAGCTAGACACTTAGGCTACACCAGCCACACATTAAATGTCCAGGATTAACAATGTGCCACATGGCCAAGGTCAGGCTTGTAGGCTGGCCACATCCTTGAGAAGATCCCAATCTCTGCACTGGAACAAATTTCTTATTTACAGTCCCTATTTCAATTTGTAACAGTCAAATCAAACACTAAGGGACAAAAGCAAAGATGCATATTCAGAGAGAACTGATTATTCTATTCATCTTTACACACCAATCACAAGTGTTTCTGGGAAATCTTTACACACCAATCACAAGTGTTTCTGGGAAATATGCAGCTGTCAAGCCTAAGAAATGGCTGGGATGCCAGGGTGCTAACTCCAGACAACAGGACTCCACATGGGCAACAAAGATAAAGGTCAGTCAGCTTTCAGAAAACTCCAAAAGAAGTGGTTAACAACCATGATTAAAAACACATAGCATTTTTTTAGGTGAGCAGGTGAACTTTTATTTTTCTGTACTTCTCTGGGCTGTACTGAATTGCAAAAATAAAATAGTTCATGCACTTACAAAGTCTGCAGGACAGAGAATCGAGAGTTTACGGAAACTGATTAAATATACTATGAAACGTATATTATTCTTGGAAACATTTCTAAGTTGGAGCATGATATATTGTATAAAATTAATAAATGGTACCTGAAGAAAACAAAAATCTTTTCTGGTGATTACTTGAAATTCAAGGTATGGAAGGGAAATTTTTAAAGACAAAAAGAAAATGATTTTCAGTTTCAATAATTCCCATCTGGTTAACATTTACCCTCTCAGAAAACAGAGTCCTGTGAGTGTTGCTAACATTATAAGCAAGTCTCTCAGCAATACTGACATTATTGTTTTTGTTATTTAAAAAATCCCAACAATGCTTTGTATGGTTTGCAGAATATTGAATCAACTTTTGGGTTATAGAGTTACCACTTAAATGAACTGGACAGGGACGATAAAAACAAAAAAGCAGAGGAGGAAAGAATGGAGTTGATAATAACAATGAAGGTCAGGTAAAAATTATTTACAAAATATCAGTACCCAACTTTCCATTTTCAGGTGTTTATTTTAGATTGACCAAATTCCAGAAGTTCAAGAGGGAGACCTTTAGAGTGGGCCTGAAGACTTTTGAAAAGAATGCCCTAAAGCCCTGAGGGGAGAGTAGGAGAGGGAAGTGAGGAAAGAGGGCGAGGGGCAAAGGAGAACATAAGGCAAATAAGAGATGCTTTGAATTGGAAGAAAAGATGGACAGGAAAGTATCAGGGAGACAGAGAAGAAAGGGGAAAGAGCTAAATGGTTTAACAGGGCAACTCTAATAAAAGGAAAACCAAAGAACAAAATCTAAGAAAGTCTTATAATGACAAAATAATATCAGTTGAGCATTTCTCATTCAAAATGTGGGAACAGAAGTGTTTCAGAGGTCAGATTTTTTTTGGATTTTGAAATATTTGCATTTACATAATGAGATACCTTAGGGATAGAGCCTAAAATCAAACAACAAAATTCATTTATGCTTCATACACACTTTATACACATAGCCTGAAGGTAATGTCATACAATATTTTCAATAATTTTGTTCACAAAACAAAGTTTGTGCTAAGTACTCATATGTGAATTTTTCTACTTGTGGCATCATGTCAGCACTCAAAAAGTTTCAGATTTTAGAGCATTTCAAATTTTCAAATTAGGGATGCTAAAGCTAAAATTGTTACGGAAATGTTTTTAAATAAAAGAAAAACAAGAAGTACTTAGTTCAAGGAAAAACTTAAACGTTACGGTGAAAAATTAAGCTATAAAAGATGAAATTTCAGTCCCAGAGAAGAAAGGCTGGGGAAGGAACTTGGCAATGAGGCCTGGATATTAGGTTGTAAGGAGGCAGAAAGCTGAATGAATTTCAAGATGAATTGACTTAATGAAGTAAATGCTACTCTTTCCTGAAGTGCCAACTCAGGTAAAAATAAACTCACAGGATTGTACTGTTCCTGAAAACAGCATTTGTCAAGGAGCCTGTGTACTGGTAAGCACACTTAGATGTAGTACCTAGAACACTCGAAGACTTTTAAAGCTCCAGCTGAAACAAGAGCTAAATGCAACTGGCAAAACATAACTTGCTTAAACTTTCCCTACAGGAGGTTTATTATACTGAGTATCTTGCTAAACTTTCAATGGTCATGTTGTTCCTGGTGAACAAAACCAGCAACAGTTCATATTTTAAATCGTTTTAAATTATATTACTATGCCCTCAAGGCCTAATAACACAGTCTGTGTGCAGTAGCAGGAGGCTAAGTGAACCAAAGGAACAAAGTAACAGTTGAAAAATGATTCCTCATCTCTTGACATCTCCCAATTATTTGATAATGAAAACGAAAGAAAAACAGGGAGTAATCTCAAAGACCAGATAACATCTTTCCCCTGTATTTCTAAACGTCTTACTTCTAATGCATTGTTAGCTGCCAGTAGTAGGACCTAATTGCTTGTCAAGAGGCACATCTTTGCCAAACCATGCGTTTGTAGTCTAAATGGTTGTAGTAACGGGCTGCTTTCCCTGTGCAGCTTAGAGTTTAAAAGTTAGCCTCGCTGTGCCCATCCGGAAAATAGCACCAATTACTTATGAAGGGCTTTCCTAATCACAGTTGCACACCACCAGAGTTAGCAGATAATGCCCCTCTGGAATTCCATCAACATGAGAACATTTTATGTGATAACTTTTTGCATCTACTCTGGTTTCAATGAGTTCCCTGTATTTAGTAATCATCACATTTTCAACTCAAACATTTCATTTCCATAATGAACGTTTGCCTTTCATGAGATAAATAGTATAGTTTAAGTGACTTGAATCAATTCCTGGAAAGTCTAATCGTAAAAATTAATTCACAACTTTTTGATATTTATTTTAAAGGCAGGAGGGGGAACTACTGATAAACAACACTGCCACAGAAGAAAGTGAAGAATGGCTCCATTGAAAGATAACTTATTACTATATGGATTAAATATAACCACATTAAATATCAAAAGTCAGCTATATGAAGTACATGCTTAATATAACGGAGTTAGCAAGATGACAGGCATTCTAACCTTCTCTGATAGTCCTAAATTGACAAGAGAGTCTAGAATTTCAAAAAGCTGCCAAAGCAGCACCAGGAATTTTACCTAATTATCTTAACAGTGTGCTAACTGACTAAAATACTGAGTATAGTCAGTAACAGCAAGAGGCTTTTTCTTTTATTTTTAGAGACAGGGTCTCTCACTGTTGCCCAAGATGGAGTGTAGTGGTACAATCAATAGCTCACTTTAATCTCAAACTTCCAGGCTCAAGTGATCCTCCCAGCTTAGCCTAGGATACAGGTGTGTGCCACAACACCTAGCTAATTTTTTTTTTTTTTTTGAGAGATGAGTTCTTGCTTTGTTGCCTAGGCTATTCTCAAACTCCTGGGCTCAAATGATCCTCTCACCTAATATCTACAAAAAAAATTTTTTTAACTAGCTGGGCATGGTGGCACACACCTGTAGCTACTTGGAATGCTGAGGCAGAAGGATCATCTAAGCCCAAGAGGTTGAGGCTGTGGTAAGCCGCGATCATGTCACTGCACTCCAGCCTAGGCAACAGAGACCCTGACTCAAAAAACAAACTAACAACAACAAAAGTGATCATATACAGCAGTAGAACCTTTTTCTTTCTCTGAACAAGATCTCAAACAAACCTTAACATATAAGAGAGAAAAAAGATGATCCACTCTGGTTAAACTCGAGCAGAAGGTTCAGAGACAGACAACACTTTTTAGAAACCTAAGGCTCTGGAGAATACTTTGGAAATCACTGGGACAGCAAAAATAGCAATGAAGTGGAAACGGAGTTAGTGTTCACTTCCCAGCTCTTTCTAAGATACACTTGTGATCTTGGGCAAATCATTTCACTTCTCTGGTCCTCAATGTTTGTATCTATTAAATAAAGGTGTGACTGTACATGACTTTAAAGCAGGGTTATCAAGAAAAGGTCACATAGTACTAAGTAATAGAGGCAGGATTTGAACCCAGACAGTTGAGCTCTAGAACCCAAGCCCGTACCTAGACTATGTTTTGCTGCTTCTTAAAACCAGATTTTATGACAATGAGTTGTTACATATAAACACAGAGAACTGACTATAATAAAGGAAAGAATGACAGCATCAGATTTCAGCAAAATTTTGAAATAAGGAGACTATATTACAGTACTTCACTGATCCTCCGATATCTTTCTCCATCCTCTGCTGGTACACTCCATTGAACATCTCTACCTACTCTCACTTACCCTAGTGCCAATTACTATAAAGTATATTATTTTCATTAAAACCAGCTTGATTAGCCGGGCTCAGTGGCTCAGCCTATAATCCCGTACTTTGGGAGGCTGAGATGAGTGGACTGCCTGAGCCCGTGGGTTCGTGACCTGCCTGAGCAACTTGGCGAGAACTCATCTCTACAATAAATAAAAAAATCAGCCGGGCATGGTAGCGCATGCCTGTAATTCCGGCTACTCGGAAGGCTGAGGTGGAAGGATCGCCGGCACCCAGCAGGTCGAGGCTGTGGTGGCCAGGAGTGGCTACTGCACTATAGTCTGGGCGACAGAGTGAGACTCCAACTCAGAAAAAAAAAGAAAACCAGTTTGATTGAATTAAACTGATATTTGGAGTGTACTCTGTGACTAATTTTCATCCAGACAGACTCACTGGATGCAGTACCACTAAAAATTAAATAATCTCTACAGAAGTCACATTGTGTGGCAGACAGACCCTATGGTGACTGGTCCCCAAGGATTCCCACACACACAATGACACACATATTCAGCCACTGTGTAATATCTTCCCTTCCTTCCAACTGGAGTCAGAGGGCTTGATGAAGTAAGTGGTCATGTTAGAGACGTCCACAGGAAAAGGAACTGTGGGTGGCCTCAAAGAACTGCGGGCTGCCTCTCTCTAGGACCTGAGAGTGGCCTTCAGCCAACAGCTAGCAAAAAGCTGGGGTCCTCAGTCATAAAGCAATACTACAAATAACCTAAATGACCTTGGTAATGGATTCTTCCTCAGCTGAGCCTCCAGGTGAGAACAGTCCATGCAATACTTTGCTGTCTTTTGAGACCTTGAGCAAAGGACTCAGCTAAACCATGCCAGGAATCATGACCCACAGAAACCGTGGGATAAGTGTGTGCTGTTTTAAGCTGTTAAATATGTGGTATATTACTACACAGTAACAGAAAACTAATAGCTCATGGAATTTTATAATGTAGGTAACTCCCATCTCCAAGAGATTCTAGGCCAAGGAAATTTCTTCCATCATTTATACTACAGAACTCTAGCCATCTCAAGCAAGAGTTCAAGCATGTAAACAGAACCAAGGTTCTTTCTTGAGAAAGGCTTCAGCCCTACTTGTAGATATTCCAGCAAATACTTTCTGATAAACATAAGTAAGGTCTCCACTGGAACAAGTAAACAGATAGACTTGTTAACTTACAAAACAAAGTAACTTTTGTTAATTGTGAAAATATTATCAAAAGCACTTGTATCTAATTACTTCCTTCCAGACTGTATGTGATGGGGTAGGGGACTTTACAATGAAGAAACCTAGGAAACACAGCCTCAAACAGATGACTAAGGTTACCATCAACAATAATAAGTCATGTTGACAGTATGTGCCCTTAGCATGATGTGATGCAAATGGTACTTTATACTGGTTGGTTTACTACCAAAAACCTATTATCCTATTCTAATCATGACAAAGGTATCAGATAATTCCAATTAAGGGCATTCTACAAAATACCTGACCAGCACTCTTCAAAACTGTTAAAATCAACAAAAAAAAAGCAAGTCTGAGAAATTGTCACAGTCAAGAGGAGTCTACAGACATATAATGACTAAATGTCACGTGGTACCCTGGATAAGATCCTGATACAGAAAAAGGATAATAGGTTAAAAACTAAGGGAATTTAAATAAAGCATAAACTTTAGTTAATAATAATGTAACAATATTAGTCCATTAATTACGACAAATGTATCATACTAATGCAAGATATTAATAATAGAGGAAACTGAGTGTGGGGTATTTGGGAACTGTGTACTATATTGCAACTTTTCTATAAATTTAAAATAAACCTATTATAAAATTAAAAGTTTATGAACTTTTTTTTTTCTTTTTTCTTTTTTTTGAGTTGGAGTCTCACTCTGTCGCCCAGGCTGGATGCAGTGGCCACTCCCGGCCACCGCAGCCTCGACCTGCTGGGCTCTGGCGATCCTTCCGCCTCAGCCTTCCGAGTAGCCGAAATTACAGGCCTGGCTAATTTTTTGATGTATTGTAGAGATGAGGTCTCGCCTGCCCAGGCGGGTCTCGAACCCGCGGCTCAGGCAATCCACTCACCTCAGCCTCCCCAAGGCGCGGGATTACAGGCTGAGCCACCAAGCCCGTGAACATTTTAAAAACAAGCATATGCATCTCATTTCAAAAATTCTAATGGAATACTCTGCTCTTCTGAAACTACATCCAAATTCTGTCTCAAACAGTTTTGTTAGAAAACTTCTATTTAATGTCAGAGAGAGCAACCTAAAAAACAGTCTCTGCTCTTTCATCAATTCAGATAGCCAGAAAGCTTAATAAGCTTAACATTTTTATATATACTCAGGGTCAAAATATATTTCCACATGAAGAACATTTTGGAATTTTTAAAGAAATTTATTACTGAAGAATTTTTTTAAACTGTTTTCAACATTTAAAAATAAAACAAATTTTGCAAACCTATAAAGTGTTGCCTTACAGTGTAGTGCCGTGAAATAGGTCTTAACTGGATTGTTTCCTTTTATTTAATAATGTAAGTTAAGAAATGGGTCATTTTTGTTGTTTTCACTATAAAGCAAAAGCTAAGTAAACTGTGTCAGCTCTAGTTAGCCCAAGTTTTCTGGCTAAATAATACCCATCTCCTTTGTTTATTACACTATTTGGCTCTTATTCTTTTATATTTGTTTTAAAGTCTTAATCTATTGGTCTTGTACTAAATATATCTGAAATTCTTCCTGAAAGTAGACTTTAAAATTCATAAATATTTAGCCAGAGTGAGGACCTGAAATTCATTAACAAGACAAAAATCACATTAGCATTTCTTCTTAGGAAAAGTTACCCTGCTTTCCTTGTATTCTAGTTCTTTAAAGAAAAAAAAAGAAAAAAGGTTTTATTGAGATATTATTCACATACCATACAATTCACCAATTTCAAGTGTAAATTTCAATGCTTTTAGTATATTCACTGGATATTGCAACACAACAATCTAACTCTGAACATTTTTGTCTCCCCTTAAAGAAACCTCATATTGCCGGGCTCGGTGGCTCAGCCTATAATCCCGCACCTTTGGGAGGCTGAGGTGAATGGATTGCCTGAGCCCCCGGGTTCGAGACCCGCCTGGGCAGCGAGACCTCATCTCTACAAAAAATCAGCTGGGTGTGGTAGCGCATGCCTATAATTCCGGCTACTTGGAAGGCTGCGGCGGAAGAATCGCCGGAGCCCAGCATGTCGAGGCTGCGGTAGCCAGGAGCGGCCACTGCACTCCAGTCTGGGCGACAGAGTGAGACTTCAACTCAAAAAAAAAAAAAAAAAAAAAAGAAACCTCATATCCATGTGGCTTTCACTACCCATTCCCTCATTCCAATACTCCACCAGCCCTAAGTAACCACCAATCTACTTTCTGTCTAAACATCTGCACGTGCTGAGTATTCACCAGATGAGATCATATAATTCATGGACCTTTTGTGCCTTGCTTGTGTTACTTAACATAATGTTTTCAAGGGGTATCCATGTTGCAGTATATATCAGTATGTCATTATTTTATATTGTCCAAAAAATACTCTATTTTATGCATATACGAATTTCAATCATCCATTTGTCAGTTGATGGACATTTGGTTGTTTCTACTTTTTGGCTATTATGAACTATAATGTTGCTATGAAAGTTCGTGAAAAGTTTTTGTGTGGATGTGTTTTCATTTCTCTTAGGTTTATGCCTAGAAGTGAAATTGCTGGTCATATGGTAACTTCACATTTAACATTTTTTGAAACATTTAACATTTTGAAGAAACGACAAAGAAGCTGCATCATTTTACATCTTCACTAGCAATGCAATAGGGTTCTAATTTCTCCATATCCTAACCCACACTTGTTATTATCCATCTTTTTTTACAGTCATCCCGGTGGTTGTTAAGTGGTACCTCATTGTGGTTTTGACTTGCATTTGCCTAATGACTAATGGTGCTGGGTATCTTCCCGTGTGTTTATCAGCCAGTTGCATACATTCTTTGGAGAAATATATACTCAAATATTTGTGTCTATCTTTTTTTTTTTTTTTGAGTTGGAGTCTCACTCTGACACCCAGGCTGGAGTATAGTGGTACACTCACAGCCACCCCACCTGCTGGGCTCAGGCAATCCCTCACCTCAACCTTCCAAGTACCTGGAACTACAGGTGCACTCTACCACACTTGGCAAATTTTTTATTTATTGTAGAGACAAGGGCTTGCCAAGTTGACCGGGCTGGTCTCGAACCTGCGGGCTCAGACAATCCCCTCACCTTGGCCTTCCAAAGTGCTGGGATCACAGGTTGAGCCACCGAGCCTGACCTGTGTCTATTTTTTAATTGAGTTATTAGTCTTTTATTATTCAATTGTAAGAGTTTCTATATATTCTGGACATAAGTCTCTTATCAGATCATACAATTTGCAATATTTTCTCCTCTTCTGTGGGCTGTCTTTTCACTTTTCTGATGTTATTGTCTACAGCACCAAAGTTTTTTGTTTGGTTGGTTTTTTTTTGTTTTTGTTTGTTTTTGAGTTGGAGTCTCACTCTGTTGCCCAGACTGGAGTGCAGTGGTTGCTCCCGGCCACCGCAGCCTCGACCTGCTGGGCTCGGGCGATCCTTCCGCCTCAGTCTTCCAAGTAGCTGGAACTACAGGCGTGCACTACTACGCCCGGCTAATTTTTTATTTATTGTAGAGATGAGATCTCGGCAAGTTGCCCAGGCAGGCCTCAAACCCGCGGGCTCAGGCAATCCACTCACCTCAGCCTCCCAAAGGCGCGGGATTATAGGTTGAGCCACCAAGCCTGGCAGCACCAAAGTTTTTAATTTTGATGTAGTCCATTCTGATTTTCCCTCTGTCCCTTATGCTTCTGGTGTTGTATTTAAGAAACCACTACCTAATTCTAGATCGAAAAGATTTATTTCTATGTTTTCTTCTTAGAGTTTTATAGTTTCTAGCTCTTACATTTATGTCTACGATCCATTTGGAGCTAATTTTTGGGTATGGTGTAAAGCAGAGGTCCAACTTCACCTTTTTGTGTCTGGGTATCAACTTGACCCAGCACCATTTGTTGAAAAGACTGTCTTTCTCCATTGAATTGTCTTGGCACCCTTGTCAAAATTTGAATAGCCATAAGTGTAAGGTTCTACTTCTAAACTCTTGAATCTATTCCATCTATATGTCTACTCTTATGCCAATATCACACTATCTTGTCTCTTCCACTTCTTGATACTTAAGATAATGACAATTATCTTCCTCTGTTAAGGCTGGTATTTATTACACAAAACAGTGGGTTTAGTAGAGTCATGTAAGCACGCTATAAAGGACCTAGCACCCATGACCCAGAACCCAGTTGTTATATATTAGCAGCTATTAATGAATGAAATAAAAAAGATTTGACTGGGATTTAGGAGAAATTTTTCTATTAAAAAAAGTTAATGGATAAAGCAAATATTAAAAATCGGTTTGACAATAAACTATCAAATTAGCAAGACAACAAAAGATAAATAGAACTAAGAACTAAAATAGCAGTTACTAGGCAGCCACAATGATAACTAAATGGGATGAGTTATCCAATTATTATCCAACTGACCCATTCATTAATATAAAGGATGTATGTTTACACCTCAACTATTTCTTTAAAAAAAGAACTGAAGTGTTTACAAAATCAAACACATAAAATAGGACAATTAACAATAAAAAAATTAATAGGTTATTTCATTCTATTTTCTCAAAGCCATAGTGCCACAAGAAAAGGTCAAATATTTCTCCATCAGCCAACATGCAAGGCTTCATTGGCATCAAGTCCATTAGTTTACAAGTAGCACAAGCAAGAAAGCTTCTTATGTGTGTAAAATTCCTTAAGAAGAAAAGATATGAAAGTTCTGGTCCTCATCTCCCCAAATCTCTACTTTTTAAACAAAAAAGGATGAAGAAAGCTAGAACTTCTTTGTCCTCCAGTTCCTCCAAAGTAGGCCAGGTCTGTGTATAATTAATGGGTTTCAAATTCCTTCAGAAAAGTAAGAGATGTCAATTCATGGAGGTATTTAACAAACAGCAGATTCAGGTTGGGGGTAGAGGCAAAAGAGTGACTCTGCTGCTAACCAAAAAAAATATATACTAATAAGCAATCTTTTGTTTTTAACAGTAAGTCAATTTTAAGACAGGTAAAATAAGAGGCCTAATTTTTCATTCTAAGCCTACAACCACTGAACTTAAACTTGTATATAAATTCTCCTAGTTTCATCTTCTCCCTAGGCATGATCCTTACCTTAGCAAGATTGATACAAATAAACTCTTTTAAGAAATTTAAAATAAACCAGGCTCAGTGGCTCAACCTGTAATCCCGCGCTTTGGGAGGCTGAGGTGAGTGGATTGCCTGAGCCCGCAGGTTCGAGACCCACCTGGGCAACTTGATGAGACCTCATCTCTACAATAAATCAAAAAATTACCCGGACATGGTAACGCGCGCCTGTAGTTCCAGCTACTTGGAAGGCTGAGGCAGAAGGATCACCGGAGCCCAGCAGGTCGAGCCTGCGGTAGCCAGGAGCGTGCCACTGCACTCCAGTCTGGGTGACCAAGTGAGACTCTAACTCAAAAAAAAAAAAAATTTAATGTATTTACTCTAAAACTTATGTGAAAGAGCATGTGCCAAACCTACTGAGCATCATGGGTTAGCCTATCTTAAATGTGCTCAGGACACTTACATTAGATGTTTTTGCTTAACTATAGGCAAACATGGTTCATCTATTTTATAACAAAGTGTTGAATATCTTGTATAATTCACTGAATACTATTCTGAAGTATGGTTTCTACAGAATGCATATTGTTTTCATACCATTGTAAAGTCCTAAAGTCCTAAATCAAACCATTGTAAGTCAGGGACCGTCCATAAGTTTGTTTGTTTTTTTTTTGGGGGGGGGTGTTGGAGTCTCCGTCGCCCAGGCTGGAGTGCAGTGGCACACTCATGGTCACCCCAGAGTGGACCTGCTGGGCTCTGGGGATCCCACCACCTTAGCCTTCCAAGTAGCTGGAACTACAGGCACACACTATCATGCCCGGCTAATTTTTTGAATTTTATTGTAGAGATGAGGTCTCACCAAGTTGCCGAGGTTGTTCTCGAACCTGCAGGCTCAGGCAATCCCCTCACCTCGGCCTCTCAAAGTACTGAGATTACAGGTTTGAGCCACCATGCCCAGCCTGTAAGTTTTTTATTTCTATAAGTTCTACCAAGACTGAGTTCTTTTTTTAACATCTTCCTCATCAATTTTGAGAGTCTCTTTATCATATTTTAACCCTATTTCCTTAAACATCTATAGTTATTATGAGATTAACAGTTACTGCTAATGTTTTTATCATTACATAACAAGCTACACCAAAATTTAGTGAATTAAAACAACAACAATTGCTTATTTTTGCTCACGAATTAACAATCTGTTCAGGAATCAGAGAGAAGAGCTTGTCTCCGTCCCATGTGGGCATCACCTAGGCAGTATGACGGGGGCTGTAGGATCTGCTTTCAAGATGGCTTACTTACACTTGCAACTTAGTACTATCAGTTGGGAGCCTAGCTGGTGCCACTGGCCTGAGGCCTCAGTTCCTTTCCAAATGGATAGTCTCATGGGCTTCTTCATGGCAAGGGGATGGGTTCCAAGAATGAGTACCCCAAGAGAATAATGGAGAAATGTGTGGTATTTTTATGACTTATCCTCAGAAATGTAATATTATCATTTCTGCCACATTCTTTTGGTCAAAGCAGTTACAAAGGCCAGCAGCCTAGGTTCAATGAAAGGTGACAGAGACTCTAACTCTTGATCCTACAATAGCAAGGTTCTAGAAGAGCACATGGGTCAACATAATCTGCCACAAATGACTAACTCATATTTGCTTGTTTTCTTGAGCTCACATTTCTTGCAGCTTCAGTTATAAAAATTCTTTAAGTCCTGACTATAAAGTATGTTTCTACAAAGATATGAATTTGATTTTCCCAGACACTGGGGATCACAACTGAGAATATACTCTACTATGTTTTCAGTGCAGAGACTGTGAGGTCTCCCTGGTAGTATGAAATCTTGTTGCAAATCTATGTGCCTCTGGGCATCTGCTTAGACAGTTTCACAGGAGACTTTTCCCTCCCTCCATCTAGATCCAAAACAATAACAGGTAAATTTCTGCAGGGCATCTTTTCTACTCATACAATGAGGACTTGACACCTGCATGGTCCCAGTTCTATCTGGGACAGTCTCCAACATGATTTCCCACTGTGCTTGGGTGCTACTGGACTCTTATCCCTCCCCATTGCTCTTTACTACAAGAAACCCTCAAAACAGACACTACTGTCAGACACTATTCTACCTTATGACATCATGTTTTCTCATGCTTTCAGAGCTTCAATTGCTTTTCTTACACCAGCTCCAGAATTTTACATTTATTTTATATGTATTCATTTATTTTTTTCCCTTCCTTAGCTCCATTAAAAACGTTCTGGAAGACAAAGAAAAATAAACTATAAAAAAAAATAAAGTTCTAACCGGAAGGGATTTTTCTGCACATCTAATCTACTATGTTATTCAAAAAGAAATTACTCTTCATTCATATTAAGTTATTCTGTTTAATAAAAATTGGTCAATAATTTTAGGAATACAGCTATAATTTTAAAAGGGAGTTATGTAAAATATCATATAGCACTTGAATGAAAATGCTTTGGAAAATGTCCTTAACTAATATACTTCCTATAAAGCAAATGTGAAGAAACTTAAACATATTAGAGATGCTAATTTCTGCCCCAGATTCTTCATATATTTTAAACATTATTGGGGCCTGTGCCATAGTACCTACTATAAACATGATTTAGAATTGCACCATAACCCATGAACAAGGAAATCTTACTGATTTAAAGGAAAAGCCAAGGAAAGAGTCAACAAATTATTTCTGGGGGCACAGGCCCCAATTATTTCTACAGTTGAAAAAAAAAAGATGAAGTCAATGTGTTGTAAGACGAAATAAATTTAAATTCTCTTTGGCAAAATGAAAATTAAATATATTTATAAGCACATGCATTTCTTTTAAACAGAACTCTTACTATAATTTTAAAATTAAATGATGATAGCATTGAAGGCTCAAAAAAACCAGCAGTAGTTCTTGATGAAAAAAAGGGCTATACGGAAGGGACCCCCAAAAATGGAATTACCTTTTTTTTGCAGGGTGGACCCCTTGTAGTACAGGCTTCTCCCACTAGGTAAGTGTTCTAGGAACCCATCAGCATCAGTGTACTAGCTAGCATTGTTGTGAGAGGCTGTGTTCGGCTACAGGAATTTTTTTTTTTTTCTGCGACTCTTTCAACACATTTGCCCATTTCATGATAGGTGAAAAACCTGCCCACACCATGCTGTGCATTCAGCAGTTTCGGACCAAAAGTGAGATGATCCCGTGCCCCGACCTTCCTACTCACCTGATCTCACCCCAAGCGACTTTTTGTTAGCTTTAATAAAAACCAGTCCTCAAAGGGAAACGTCTTGCCGATGTGGAAGAGGTGAAACAGAAAACGACAGAAACACTAAAGGGCATCAAAATTGATTAGTTCAAAAACTGTTTTAAGCAGTGGAAAAAGCATCGCAATAGGTAAATTGTATCAAATGGGGAGTACCTTGAAGGTGACTGAAGTTTAAACATATAAGAATAAATACATAAGTTTTATTTTTGGATCCCTCCTCATAAACTACTTTGATAAGAACCTATAAATATTAGATCTCCCCACCATGCTAAAAGAAATGGCTACAAATTACCATATTCACAAAATGAGGACAGTCAAAACTCTTATATCCCAGAGGAGAATGGCTAATATGACTATTAGTCAGCACTGGAAGGAAGCTTAACAGCAAATCAGTGAACAGTCCATTTATTGTTGTTCGCCTTGTGCAATACGGCCTTTCCAACTCAGCTTGCTAAACATCACAGTGGTCCATGAGGGAAAAATCCAAATGGAAGCAAATTCTAAAATGCAGTTTATCCTATAGGCATCATGCATTTCCAGATTCTTCATCCTACTTTGCTCCACTCCCCTCTGGGTCATAACAAAAGTTGGCAGATGTTAGAATTTGCTATGTATAAACTCTGGAGCCCAGATTAGAAAGCTCAGCAAAGTATGCATTTGGCACTGGCAAAAATGGTTGCTTTGTGTATTGATTTGGATTTGCTTAGAATATCTATAGTTTCAAAAATGTGCTTAAGACTGCTGAATTTTTTTCAATGGGAAAAAAAAGGCACATGTCACACACATGCCAACACAGGCTGACAAGTCTTCTGAGATCATCCTTCTCTCCATACCAACAAAATACCATGGCCATTATGCAATTTGTGGTCTCTTCTCATAATTGAAGAAATTAATAGCTTTTGGACACAAAGTTAGATAACTTTACCCTGAGATATTCTCTGAACTTTGGATCTGTTTGTATAGAGTTCAAAAGTACCCGTTACCACACTTCCAAATAGGGACCAACAAAAAGTTATTTTATTCACTGGCAATCTTTCTTCATAGCAAAACGTCAGAAATGTCTTTTGGAAGCATTTTCTATGTGTAAAAGAAGTATACAGCAAATCCCCATTATATACTAGCTTAATTGCCAATCTAATGGGATTCATCTACACTGTGTTTCTAATACCTCACTGACAGTTGTTTTTCTAATGTTAAAATGAAAGTGTTAAGCCAGGCACAGTGGCTCACGTCTGTAATCCCAGCACTTTGGGAAGCCGAAGCAAGAAGACTGCCTGAGCCTAGGGGTTCGAAACTGGCCTGGGCAACTTGGCAAGACCTCGTCTCTACAATAAATCAAAAAATTAGCCGAACGTGGTGGATCGTACCTGTAGTTCTAGCTACTTGGAAGGCTGAGGCAGAAGGATCGCCTAACCCCAGCAGGTCGAGGTTGTGGTAGCCGTGAGTGTGCCACTGCACTCCAGCCTGGGTGACAAAGTGAGAAGTGAATCCAAAAAAAAAAAAACCTGAATATTTACCATAATACTATAAGAAAGGGATTGGCAGTAGTGGAATACTCCTGGGGGGTAGAGGACAACACGAACAACACCAATAAGGGTACCTGATCTCAAACCAGGCCCAAACTTTACATGTCCAATAACCACTCGTATACCTAATCCTGTACCCCACATCCTTAAAATGAATGAATGAATGAATAAAATGAAGCTGGAAATTTTTTAAAATCAAAGTATTGACCATCATAACAGGTAGAAAATAGAGTACACAGGATTCATTTAGTCTAATGAGATGTCAGTAGATTTAAAGAGTTAAACATGAAAGAGGCAACAGCTTAGCTAAAATTATAAGCGATCTGGCATATACAGACTTGAGGGTCAAAGTTATACTTTCCAGTTTCAGGCAATGTAAATCTAATTCATAACACAGTCATGAAGCATCTCATCTGAGTAACAAGGGTAGTTATATAAATTCATTACAGCCTAGAAATTGGTTGCTCTTACTAGCTGAGTTAACCCTTGCAAATTAAACATGATGCATGCTTGTCCATCTGGACATTAAAATGCTAACCAGTAAGGAGGGTCAATATAACTCAATCTGCTTTGGGTCTACTTTACTCCAAATGTTTTTGGTCTCCATTTGTTCCCTTGTATCTTTGGAAAGAGCCTTCATATTTGTCAAATAAAAACAAACAAATAAAAAACTTAGTCTTGTATTTATGGCACTTAAAAAAAATAATTTTTCTTTTCCTAAATTTCAAAATTACGTAGGACAATAATTAACATGCATAAAAAGAAGCTATTGTTTAAAAAATGCATAACATAGTCACAGATTAGAAATACAACTAATCCCTGCTCAATAAGTCAAATAACTACAAATAAAGTTCCTCAGAAACTGAGGAACTTACTGGCATTAACTTCAATCCAGTATTCAGATTCAGGCTTTAGAGAGAAAATCAGTCTACAATTTCAAATATCGCTAACTGTTGTAGGTTACATAGCCAGATCTGGGTTGTGGTACCTCACTTCATTTACTGAAACAGCACAGTGAGGGCATCTATCATTCTGGTGGGGAAAAAAAGTATCAACATACTGTTATATTTTAGATATGCAAATTTTTTCTTCAGTCCACTCTTTATCCTTCCTATGAAGAACAATTTCTAAAAATTACACTAAACTTCTGATCTGCAATGTCCAGTAGACACTCCCAATGCCATTAACAGTGCAGAAAGAGGCTGGGCGCGGTGGCTCATGTCTATAATCTCAGCACTTTGGGAGGCCAAGGTGAGAGGATTGCCTGAGCGGGTTTGAGACCAGCCTGGGCAACTTGGTGAGACCTCATCGGTACAATAAATTAAATTAAAAAAAAAAAGAAACAGTGCAGAAAGAGGAAAGAGCCTGGGTTTGGGGCAAAAGCATGAAACTGGCATCCTAATCCTGCAAATTAACTTCTTATCTGTAATAACAACTACTTTAATAAGGTTGCTGTAAAGGCTAAAACATGAACCACCTAGAAGAACAGTTGGCATGGAACAGATAACTAGTAGATACTAGCTGTTCTTATGGTTATTACTATTATTACTAACACTATTGCTATTATTTGACTTGTCCTGATCAAGTCCCTATTCCATCCCCTGGTATAACTGCAAAAATCTATATTTTCTTTAATCCTAACCTGTTTCAGATTCCTAACATGCTTTGAGCTTAATAGGGAAAATAGGTAAGAACTGCCTCAGCTTCCTTTATGTCTCTATACATCTTCATATACCCAAGCTTGTCTTTACTCTTTCATCCCAGAGGCGGGGTCTTTCCTCCATCCTCAGGCATTTAATAAGCGCCTAACAACTGTTAGTCACTAGCTGTTGTCATCATCCTCCTCCTCAAACAAAAGAAGAGCAATTTCCACTCTGCATCACAGAAGACTGGGTGCTCTAATTTCAGGGTTGGCAATAACCCACACTCATGACTCTGAAGAGTGGCTACTAGTTTTACTGGATTACTCTCCACTTCATCTTCAAACTCCACTTAGCTGGCATAAAGAATGGCAAGTTCTCAAAAACTAACTATTGATTGAAATTCATAGAAACGGAAAGTAGAATGGTGGTTGCCAGGGTGGGAGGGAAGGAGAAGTGGGGAGTTTCAGTTTTGCAAGATGAGAACGGTTCTGGAGATTGCACAACAGTGTAAGGAGTCTTCATTAACACTATTGAACTATATACTTTGAAATGGTTGCAATGGTAAATTTTATGTTATGTATACTTCACCACAAAACGAACAAACAAAAATAGATTGGTACTAGCTCAGTGCCACCCCAAAGTGACCCCCATCAACCTTTGCCCTAACTTCATTTTCTGGAAAACGATTAAAATTAGAGTTAAAACTCATTAGTCATTTCAATGTGTGATCATTGGCTAGCATTTAAGAGAAATGTTTGTATCTTAAGTTTTTATAAAATATAAAAATGATAGCCCGTTGCTGAGGCACACTTTTGGGGTTAGGACTGAATATATCCTCAGAAATGACAAGTACAACATCTGCCTCCCTCAACCCTGCAGAAATAAATATAAAAATAATTCTTCAAGAATACTACTCAAACTGCCAATGGAATCCTATGCCATATGTACACGGACCCTCAGGGCCGAGGTATTGAAGAGAATAAACACATACTAGAATGTCCTCTTAACCTGCTCTAATGAAACTTACAAATGAAATCCATGTGGTAGGAAAAAAATTTACTTAAGATGCAAATATTTATAAAAACTATGCTTAAGATAAAAAACCATCTATTTTTAGGAGAGAAAATATGTAATAAAACTAGCACAGCAACAAACTAAAATGTAAACTAAATTGCCTAAGCCCAGGGATTCAAGACCAGCCTGGGCAATTTGGCAAGACCTTGTCTCTACAATAAACTTTAAAAAAAAATTAGCTGGGTGTGGTGTCATGCACCTGTAGGTCCAGTTAATTGGAAGGCTGAGGCGAAAGGATTGCTTAAGTCCAACAGGTTAAGGCTGCAGTAGCCATGAGAGTAAGACTCCGACTCAAAAAAAAAAAGTAACTTTCTAAAAATAATAATTTTTAAAAGAACACATTCAGAATAACCATAAACTACCAGAAGCCTCAAGAAAAAAAAAATCATAAAAATGTGTGAGAATTTTATGGAGAAAAAGACAAAACTTTACTGAAGAACCTAAAAGAAGTCATGTCATGAGCATCAATGAACCTAATACTGAAAAGCCCTGAATTCTTCCTTCTTGCCTCTAATGATCCACACTCTAGTCTCTCTTTCAAATAAGATGACAATAAATAAAAGAATATTCACCTGTGATGTGAGTAATAATGGCAAGAGGACAGAGAGGGGAAAAAAACCCCCCAAAACGAGGATAAAGCAGGAAGCATGTCATCTTACCCAAGCATCTTAAACTTTAAATGCAAGTTTCTAATTAATGATACCCAGCCAGCAGCACCTTTCCTTCTACATTCATCTTTCTGCAAGTTCAAATGGCTCTCAGATGATATGTATTTCCAGGCAGTTCCCTATATCTGCTTTTAGAATCAGTAAGTCCTTTTAAAATGCAATGTGAACTTTGGAAACAACGTGGGCAGGCCATAAACTAATTTAATACTGTAACTTTATAGTTCACCATACACTTATTTAAGGTCTGCACAATTTTGCTGCAATCCAGTATTCTGCCACTCTGCCTCTTAAAACCAAGCAGGAGCCTACCGGTTCAACACCAATAAACTATCCTTCTAAATCCCAAGAACAACTAAGAAGAACAACTAGGAAGAACCAGGCCAGCCCTGTGAGATCTCTGTACCAAAAAGACACAGTATCAGTATAATCTTAATAAAAATTACATATTTAAACTACAAGCAATTCAAGGTTTTCCAACTAGTATCCTAGAAGGATAAAGAAGGAACTAAGCAAATTAAAATGAAAAATTAGACTTGACCCTGCAGGATTAACTTCCTATTACCGTGGCCTTCCGTAGTAAAAATATCATATGCAGATTTTGACACAAGAAGTAGGATAAAACAGCACAATTAATAAGGGTAAATCTTTTAACTTATGCAGATAGTTTCTGCAAGTTTCTGAAAGCTTAACTCAAAAGGTAACTAAAAACATACATGGCTGGGCTTGGTGACTCAGCCTGTAATCCCAGCCCTTGGGAGCCCAAGCTGAATGGACTGCCTGAGGCCGCGAGCTAGACACCAGCCTGGGCAACATGGTGAGACCTCTACAATAAATCAAAAAAATTAGCAGGGCGTGGTAGCATGTGCCCGAGTTCCGGTTACGTGGAAGGCTGATATAGACGGATCGCCGAAGCCCAGCAGGTCAACGCTGGGGTGGCCCTGAGTGTGCCACTGCACTCCAGCCTGGGCGACGGAGTGAGACTCTGATTCAAAAAAAAAAAAAATACACAGCACTTTAGGTTTAAACCCTATTTAAACTGGAAAGCAAAAGTAATTGAAATTTCTATTCTAATAGAATAACTTCTTAATCCCAATATTTGATTACACTGAATCTAAACCAGCTGAGCTTTAAATGTCAGTTTGAAAATGGCAGCAAAAGGCTTTTTTCTTGTTCAAAAAATAAAATAAACTGAAAACAGTAGACAATCTGTGAAAAGGGAAGAAGACATTCTGTATTTTAGTGGTGCTGTGTGTGATACAAAGAAAAGGTTAGGACTGAGCCCATTTGCTACGCAACATCTCGGCAGCAATACAACATGGTACTTACCAATACCGATCACTGCAGAGATCCTGCTTAGCCAATTACCAGTAACTCTGTACTAGGTCTACAATTCAAAGGTTAGAACTTTTTCTAAATAAAACTACTAGAGGCCAAGAGTGCCTAGACTTAGGGAGGAAAAATCGTGCAAACATCAGAGAGCGTCCCAGTTCAAAGAATGAACATGGTTGGTTTGTTTCTCTTTGAGAGATAGCTATAGAGAATGCTGTGAATGGGGCCAAAGATCAGAGGCTAATCAAAGTTGAATATAACCTACAACACTAATGAGTAAAACAACAAATCTAAACTCAAAATACACTGTCTAATACCCTAGGACAAAAAAATTAATCTTCCTTGGTCCCTAATTTCTTCAAGAATACAGGAAAAAAGACTAGTGAACTATATCCCTGGAGTCAAACAGGGACAGCCTCTTTGGCTCCCAATTCTTAAACACTGGTGTTCCTTTGGGTTCTCTGCTTAGGTCACTACTCACTCAGTTGTCTTCCCACACCCAGACATCTCCAACCTGACAGTAAAGACTTCCCCATATGTACCACCAGGCTCACCTCCTTCCAGGCTTCACATTTCTAAGTCATCCCCACGACATCACCTCTGTGTCCTTGGGTACCTTAAAGTCAGCCCATCTGTAATTAAACTGATTACATTTTCTCTTCTCCTGCCAAACCTTCTCTTCTAATACTGAACTCGCTTGTCATCCAAGAGAGTTTGGATAAATCAATAACTTCCTAATTAATCTACTTACCAAGGTATCCTCCTCCACCTCCTCAAATCATTAATCCTTCACAGTCCATTAATTTTCTTCTATAATGAAAGCTGCATCATAAAATTATAATCCTACTACTTATCAGCTACATTTACCATGTATCAAGTGCTATGGCTTTACAAATATTATCTCATTCAATCAAATCCTCAAGGCCAGGTATGGTGGCTCACACCTGTAATCCCAGGACTTTGGGAGGCCAAGGCGAGAAGACTGACTGAGCCCAGGAGTTTGAGACCAGCCTGGGAAATGTGGCGAGACCTCTAGAATAAATCAAAAAATTTAGCTGAGTGTGATGGCGCACACCATAGTGTCAGCTACTTGGAAGGCTGAGATGAAAGAATCACCTGAGCCTAGCAGGTTGAGGCTGCAGTAGTTGTGATTGTGCCACTGTACTCCACTCTCTTTTAAAAAAAAAAAATCCTCAAAACAATTCTTTGAGGCAGGCAAAGAATTTTTCCTTTTTTAAATTGAATGAACACAAAGATTAAGGCTTGTCCAAGGTCAGGAGAGGGCTAGTTAGTGGAACACTATGGCACTAATTCTTATCTACTATATAAAAGTGCTTCATTAGACAATGCTTTCTAAAAATTAAGAACCAGTTATAATTCAATCACCCCAATAACTAAGTTACTAATACCATTTCAGTCAAGAAGTACACAATTTATTTTATTAGAGACAATTTCAAAATACAAATCTGACACAAAAGACCTAACCAAACAAATTTTAATGGTTGCCTATTGCTTAAATGATAAAGTCAAACATCTGCCTCTGTCTTTAACCTGTCTTTCAACTATGTCTTCCAACACTCCCAGCCACTGTCTCCCCATCCCCACGCTTTTCAGTACCAACCACTATACACAACTAGCAATTCTCATTCAGTCTCCTAATGCCAGGTCTGTGGACATTTTTAACATAGCCTTCCCTGACTTCTTCAGGCAAAATGAATCCCTTCCTCTTGCTCTATGGCAGGTTTTTCATTCCTAACTTATGGCAGACACATCTATGCATATGCTACCCACACACATATATCACCAAATTTATTACTGACCCCGTAAAAGGGAGTAATCTTATCTTTTCACATATTTAGATACATGGAGACAAAACTCATGTACTTGTGTGTATACAGGGAAAGGCATTTATACAGCAAATCTTACTATTTCCTTTCCTATCTCTTCCCTTTTTATCCACTCCTTACTATGTCCCATACACTCTACAACGTTTTTAAAAAAGATTACACTCAGGATAAAATAAAATATTTCCAAATGTAAAAATAAATGACATGGCAACTAGCACTACAGTTAGGACCAACTATGCAGCACTTGGTATATATTAACTGTACAAACTGTTTCATTTGTATAGAAAGAAGCAGAGCCTTCTATGTGCTTTAGGTAGGAGAAACAGATGCCTCTGCCCAGGATAGTGGCTAGTAGACACTGAAAAGTTCAGTATGCATCACTAAGGGAACACAAGTGAACAATAGTAGATTTTTAGAACTTTACTCTCCCCTCTCCACAGTAGTAGAAATGCTTTTCACAGATATAACTGAGTTTTTAAAAGACAAATCACAGCATAACCACATGAGAACCCAACCATGCACACAGTTTTCAGATTTTTTTTTTCCTCTCCAACACCTTACATTTCTAAAACAGCTTCATTATGAAATGTCTGGTTTAACTGGAAAACGAGTTTTATTGCTGTTTGACTTTAAAGAGACAAAAAACCAACACCAGAGACAACAGAATAAATTTAGCCTTTTATGGATGAAACTCTGTTACAATTGACCTAAAAATACAGGTTACTCAGTGATTTTTTCCTCTCTTTCTCCTAATGTACTCTAGTAAGCACGCAGGAACAGACACTTTAAAAAAACATGTGTATTCCTTTAGCAGCAGGGGAAAAAGAAAAAACTCAAGGAATGGGAGGGGTGGTGGAGAAGAAGAGGGGCTGAAAAGACGTCAGCAGGGTGCAAAGGGAGGCTGGTTGCCTAAGAAACCAAACAGTAAAAAAATGAGAGGAAAAATCATTAGTTGAAAAACCTCTGAAACGCTTTTATAGCAGCTCAATCCCTCATCCTAAAAGATGTGCAGCAAAGAGACCAATTGTCACAAATGACAAAAGGAACCTGGAGCACACCGACCCCCAAGACGCTACCTTTGTAAATTGCACAGTACACACACAGAGAGAGTGACCATGAACCAGTTATAAATCAACAGTGAATTTTTGACACCCAAAACTCAAAATATACACGTGTGTTTGTGTGTATTTTTTAAAGAGCTTTTGTCGGCTTAGCATTTAAACAGGTATAAACAGCATATTTAAACAAGTACAAATATAAAAACCATTCTGTTTATACTATGACCTAGGTAAAGAAACTCAAGAAACCAGAAATATTTATGAAATTAGCTAGCCTCCCTTCTACAGCCTTAAAATCCAGTCTAAAGTTGTTTTGATTTGTCACAGTTATGAAATTACAAATTATTGTTTATAGGAAACCAGCAAATGGTTTTGAAAAGATTTTAAAATGAACAAACCTATCTGAAGTTCCCAGGCCCCACTTTTGTTCTAAGACCACTAAGCCATGTTGTAGGTAAGGCAATAGGAAATTAATAAAGAAAATGATACAGAGAAGAAAAGAACGTTAATCTTATTTTCGCTGAAAAGTAACATTTGAGAGCACAAAGGTTAAGGTCCTGGTTTCTGGAGCCAGACTGGCTGTTCTTGTTATTACCTCTGCGACCCTAAGAGAGCTGCTTGTCTTGGCTGTGCTTCAGCTGCCGCACCTGTTAAGGTGAGGATTGTAATGATCTAATTCACAGGGTATCAGTCAGGTTTAAATAAAAGAGTGATTAGAGACAAACAGTTCTTGGTAAGGATTCAATAAATGATCACAAAATCTCTTTGGGATTACCTCATTAGCCGCCTCATCTTGCCCGCAGTTATCCTTACTGCAAACTACCCCCTTTAGTCCCATTGTCAGACTGAACTTCCTAAAACACTCCTTTCATCATGCACCAAGGACCTATGTGTATTCACACCAAACACACTTAGGGGGTCTGGCTTTCAAGAGTTTCTAAGAGGCATCCCCACACGACCTACACATCACCACCCCAATACAATCTGTTGTAGGCCCACTACTCTTCACTCTTCTCCACACTCAGCATCCTGATCTTTGAGTCTGCCTCTGCACAATCATAGTTTCAAAGGCCCACCTTCCAGGTTCTTCACACCCCTACTTTCTCCCAATGCAAATTTTATCTACCCTTCCAGACACAGTCCAGAAGTACGAGAAGTCGCCAATATTCTGATCCCCTGAGATCACTCCTAATCCTCTCAACAACCTAGCTCCTGAGAATAAATGTATACTGTTCTCCAAGTGCATCTGTTAGCTCTAATGCTACAGTAACAATTTCCTTCAGAGCAGAAACTATATCATCCCTTTAAAAAAAAAAAGGGCCTTTGGGAGGCTGAGGTGAGTGGATTGCCTGAGCCCGCGGGTTCGAGACCCGCCTGGGTGGCGACACTTCATCTCTACAATAGATTAAAAAAAAAAATCAGCTGGGCGTGGAAGCGCATGCCTGTAATTCCGGCTACTTGGAAGGCTGAGGTAGAAGGATCGCCAGAGCCCAGCAGGTCAAGGCTGCGGTGGCCAGGAGTGGCTACTGCACTCCAGTATGGGCGACAGAGTGAGACTCCAACTAAAAAAAAAAAGAAAAGAAAAGAAAAAAAAAATCCACAGTATCTAGGAAATATTGTGCTTTGATAAGTCTTTCACTTGCTTGTTTTCAAAATTAAAAATAAAGAACAAGCTGGGCCTGGTGGTGCACACCTATAGTCCCAACTACTCGGGAAACTAAGAAAGGAGGAATAAGAGGCCAGACTAGATAACATAGTGAGACCTAATCTGTACCAAAAAAAATTTTTTTAATTTAAAATTTAAATTAAGTAAGAACAGGCTGGGCTCGATGGCTCAGCCTGTAATCCCAGCACTTTGGGAGGCCGAGGCGAGTGGATTGCCTGAGTCCATGGGTTGGAGACCAGCCTGGGCAACTTGGTGAGACCTTGTCTCTACAATCTAAAAAAAAAAAAACATTAGCCAGGCGTGGTAGCACGCTCCTATGGTTCTGGCAACTTGCAAGGCTGAGGCAGAAGGATCGACGGAGCACAGCAGGTCAATGCTGCGTGGCTGTGAGTATACCTCTGCATTCCAGCCTGGGCAACAGAGTGAGACTCCAACTCCAAAAAATATATATGTATTTTTTTGGTTCAATAAACATAATAAGTAATAAATCTTTCTAGTTCATGTTACCACTTGACTATGTCAGGAGGGTAAAAATAAGAAAATATTCTCTCAATATAGCTGTGATTTTATAATCAGAAAAATACCAAAAACAGACAAACCTGCCCAAATCTGGCTACATGAGAAGGGGCAGACCCAACAGGGTGAAAAATATGGCATTTCTCTACCGTTGTTATAAAAAGAATAAACAATCAGAGCTATTTTCACTATTCCTGATATAACTGTTGAAAGCATGCAGACTTAAAGTTGAACAGGTCCATGCTCTTTCCCTAGAATAATATCCATGTACAACGTCATAGAGAACCTTTTCACTTTTTCCATGATCAAAAAAGAATTCCCAAATCTACCTGAATGTAAGTAATTTTACATCTCTCTAAGTTGGCAACTTGCGGAAACAAGAGTCAGAGGAACCACTGGCCACTATTAGATTACCTCTTTAAGATATCTTCCCTGCCAGTCTTCCTTCATTGTGCCACGCATTTGACTCCTAGGCAACTAATCTCAAAGTAGGCAAAAATCTACACACACAAGTAGAAGTGAACTGAAGAAAACACTGGTTATGAAGTCAGCCAACTCATCTGGATCTAACAGGCAGGCAGTTTGCTTGACAGGCAAATCAAACACAAGCAAACGAAATACCCTAAACAGCAGACCTATCTCATATGCGTAGTAACCATTCATCAGCAACTATGCAAGACACTAGACGCACACTGACAGCTCTGAACCATATTCTATATGCAAGCCACTTTGTTCAATATTACAGGATAAAAAGTACTTAAATTGCAGTACTTATAGTGACTTTAAAATTTAATAAATGAGCCGGGCTCGGTGGCTCAGCCTATAATCCCACGCTTTGGAAGGCTGAGGTGAGTGTTTTTTGCCTGAGTCCGTGGGTTCGAGACCTGCCTGGGCAACTTGGCAAGACTTCATCTCTACAATAAATCAAAAAAATTAGCCAGGTGTGGTAGCATGCACCTGTTCCAGCTACTTGGAAGGCTGAGGTGGAAGGATCGCCAGAGTCCAGCAGGTCGAGACTGCAGTGGCCGGGAGCGGCCACTGCACTCTAATCTAGGTGACAGACTCCAACTCAAAAAAAAAAAAATTTAATAAACGGAATAAGATATATACTACTAAAAGGCAAACATTATGTACTAATTTGTATTTGCTTTGATTCAGAAAAATTTTAAGGTAGCTTATATAAATACAACTAGATAAAATATAAAATGAAAGAAAATAGGAAATCAGATTATGAAGATGAGTCTTTTTCTTTAAAAAGTGAGACATGAGAACATTAAGATACTTAACATTTTTCCAGAGATGGACAAATATACAATGTAAAGAAAGTAGACAGTATACAATGAATTTAAAGGAACAGAAGATCTCATCCAGCCAGGACAATCAGAACGCAAGAGTGCCTTGATCGACAATAAATGTTAATTCCTTTTTAAAGTATGAAAGCAGCCAGCATGATGGCTCATGCCTGTAATCCCAGTGCTTTAGGAGGCCTAGAAAGGAGGATCACTTGAGGGTAGGAGTTGGAGGCCCACCTGAGCAACACTGAGAGATCCCATCTCTACAAAAAAAAATGGAAGCATTAGCTAGGTGTGGCCGCGTGTGCCTGTAGTCCTAGTTTCTTGGGAGGCTGAGATGGAAGACTACCTGAGCTGCAGTGAGCTATGATAGTGCCACTGAGCTCCAGCCTGGATGACAGGATAAGATGACAGGATTGTCTCTAAAAATAAAACTGTAACTATAAAACTGAAAGGTAGGTAATAGGTAGGGAGATAAATAGAGAGAGAAAAAAATTAAACTAAAACAATCTAACAACCCAATTGTTTTCATGGTTTTCTTGACCTCTGAGGCCAGTTGAAAGTGTTTTCCTCTTTCACTATTTTCAAAAATGCCTAGGAGACACAGAACAGATTAAGAAAGTGGTACTTCTCCCCAAGGCGGGAATTTCTCCCTGCCTTTCTATCAGAGCTAGCTATAAAGAAACTCTGACCTACACTGTCTGACTATAGGTCACAAGACCCCTATTTCAGAAAAGGTCCTGCCCCCAACCTAAGAGGAGAAAATGCTACACAAAGGCCAAGAAGAATCGGAACAGGTAGGCCTTGCTGGGCTTGCCCTACTCCATCTATCAGTCTAGTCACCTTTCTACATGGTTGCCCGTGCTTCAATCATACCTATCCAATGAAGTTTCATAAAAGATGTGAGAAGATGGAGAACAAGAGCTTCTGGACAATTGCACACAGGCTCCCAGAGGGTGGAACACCTGGTGAGAGTACGGATTCTATGCCCCTTCCCATACCTTGCCCCATGCATCTTATAATTTTTGGCCTTTGTTATAAACCTGTAACTGGTAAGTAAGTTTCCCCAAGCTGTGTGAGCTGCTCTAACAAATTAAAGGAATCCAAGGAAGGGGTTGTGTCAAAAGCACAGGTAATACAACCTGGCGCTTGCAACTGGCATCAGAAGTGGGAGTCAGTCTTGTAAAACTGAGCCCTCAACCAGTGGGATCTGATGCTATCTCCAGATAAATAGTGTCAGAGCTGAATTGGAGGACACCCAGCTGGTGTCCACTACAGATCTGATTGCTTCTTGGTTGATGGGGAAAAATTCTTGAACATTTGGCCAGAGAAATCTTCTATGTTAGTTGGTGCAGTGTGAGAGCAGAGGTTTTTACCTCCATAGATACTATATATAATAATCCAAAAATAAGCTGTTCTAGGACTTAAGCAAAGGAAAGTTAAGTAAAAGACCGATAACTTCTCTTAGAAAAATATCTTAAGGTACAGAGACTCTGACTCAACAACAACAAAAAAAGGAATAAAAAAAGAAAAATATCTGAAATTCTTTCTTCTGCTTCTTATCTACAATGGATTTTGGATGTAAAGAGAAACAAATGTCTATAATCTCAATTTCACCATAGTGAGAGTCAGAGACTTTAACCATCATCTCACAGATAAAGAAAAAAAGTAGTAGGAGAAAGGTATGGCCTTCACCATTTCTTCAACAAACTTGATCACTTTAAACTTTATAACTCAAGAAAGCCTTAGCTAGGGCCTGCACACAGTTACATTTCATCTAGTGCTTTGTTTTTTCCACAACTCCAAGAGGACTGAAAATTTTAGGAATGGCCACAGAATCATAAATATGTATGTGTGCAGTTATATAAACTTTTGGGGTAACAAGAGCAATAAAATTATAAATTACTGGTCATACAAAAATAGAAATTTAGCAAGAATCTCAAACTAGTCCAAAAAAAGCTGTTCTTAATCAAACTAAAAGTTACGGTTAGAGAACCAATTTTACTAATTTTAAACAAGTTAAAGAGAATATAGACAACTACAGGTAACCTCAAAAACAAAGGTATATGTGTATGTAATCAAGGCACATTCCAAATCAGACACCAGATTCAAATACCTATTGACAGCTCTTAGCTTTTACTTTGGAAGATTTATGAAAGAAAAGATAACTTCACAAACACAGAGGAACTAAATTTGCCTAGAGTTTAACCACATAGTTAAAAATGTTAGAATGCTTCTGGAATCACAGGTCCAAATAAAAAGTTTTAAAGCATTTTGTTTCTTCACTTTTAGGTCCATCATTTCTTTATACTATATATACTATATATACTATATACTATATAATCCTGACAGGACAGATATTTGATAATTAAGACAAATATAAATGTTTGCCCTGCAAGTATAGCTCCATAATTCTTCTAAACTCTTCTCAATTTTTTAAATTTGTGATTTCTTTGAACACAGGTTAGGTAACCAATGACAAATAAGTTTCTATCTCTAACTGCCCACTATTTGATCTAGATGAACACTTGTTTTGCATCAATTTGAAGTTCAACATATTCATATGTCTTAGCAGATTAGTAAGAATATAATCTTGTCAGAGACAGGAGGTAGGGTATGTGGCTCTCTAAGGCCTTTTTTTTTTTTGAGTTGGAGTGTCACTCTGTCACCCAGACTGGAATGCAGTGGCCACTCCCGGGCACCACAGCCTCGACCTGCTGGGCTCCAGCGATCCTTCCACCTCAGCCTTCCTAGCTGGAACTATAGGCGCGCGCTACCATGCCCAGCTGATTTTTGATTTATTGTAGAGATGAGGTTTCACTGCCCAGGCGTGTCTCGAACCCGCGGGCTCAGGAAATCCACTCACCTCAGCCTCCCAAAGGCACGGGATTACAGGCTGAGCCACCAAGCCTGGCTTCTCTAAGGCCTTTAATTGAAAAATACTCTGGATCAGAAGTAACTGAGTGAAATGCTTCAATCTTCCATGATCTGGCAGTGTGACTTATTAACACAAATCTTTCCATACCATGCTTCTAATGTCTTCCCCCAAATCCTATAAACCAGCCATGGCTAGGGATACAAAATGAGGATGAATATTTTCATCATCACATTACCACACATAATTAGCCCACTTGCTAAGTTTACAACACAAACTCTTCTAACAAAAAATTCATTGAAAGGTGACCACGCTGGCAACCCCCTCTGGTCCCCTCCCACTGCAGGAGCGTTCCTGTCATCTCAATAAGTCCTGCTTTCTCAAAAAAAAAAAAAAGAAAGAAAGAAAGAAAAAGAAAGCTGAGCACCCAACCACCTTTCTTGTGTTTTTTTTTAAGTATCTTTTTTTATTACAAAGTAATATAAGTGTTAATCTTACCACTCATGGAGTACAGCCATTACCATATTAGCAAGTAGTCTATCTTTGTCACCTGGTTCAAAGTTTTCCACCTCAGCTCTATCATCATCCCAACCTCTTCCAGGTCCACCTGGATTACCTACTCTACATCTCACCCTAAATTCCTTGCATATATCTGTAACTTTTTCCTATGTGTATTTTTATATATATATACATATATATATATATATATATATGTATGTATATATATATATACATGAAAATCAATCCATGCTGTATGCCATTATTGCATATGTCTTTTACCACTTAAGAATTTATACTGTTTAGCTTTCAATGTCTTTAAATACTTTTCTACAACAGTGTAAAAGCGTTCCATTATTTAAAGTTAATCACTCAGGACTGGATTTTTAGGTTACTTCTTTTCTTCCCTCCCGTGCTCTCATTCTAAAAAACATTGCAGTAAATACTCTTATGGCTACATTATGACCTATGATTACATCTATAGACAAACTCTCAGAAATGAAACTGCTAAGCCAAAGAGTATATACTTTTCAAGGTGTTGAGACATACCACTACTAAATTATTTCTCATTAGAATTGTCTACCTAGTCCCCCACCCGACAAAAACACTGAGTATTATCTTTTTTAAAATAAAGTTTTACCATTTGAGAAAAGAATGCAATTGTAAATGGCATTTCTTTGATTGTGAGTGATATGGAAATAAAGTATCTAATATTAGATATGTATATTAGATAATTGTATGTTTTTCATTGTTACTAAAATTTTTTAGAAGGTCACATTACCTCAAAGGCCTCTTGCCCAACCTCTAAATTTTGGCAAGCTTACATAAAAAGAGGAAAGTACAATATGAAATACCATCATTCTGCTATTCTTGTCTGGGAATTTACTTCCTCAAACCTAATGTTAGCAAGATAACATCTCCATTTAATAAAGCTCAAATACAGAAGATATACACAGGAAAGCTGACACAATACCTTGAATAATAAAATCTACCTGCAATTAGCTACACATTGTTAGAGTTTATAAGTTAGATCAACCCACTTGGGATTTGTTTGTTTTTTTTAACTACTTTTTTAGAAATCCCTTTTAAAATCCTAAGTGCCTTTTAATGCACAGTTCTGTCACGGAGCCAAGAAATAATAAAATAGGGGGAGTATCAACTCTCTTTAATGCTGTCAGATTACTAAAACATTAATGGCAAAGCATCATATTAAAGTGATGTGTCTTATAAAAGTAATATCATATCCCATTAAATTATAACTGATTCATCTTTTGTTACCTTGCCTAAACCAACGTGAAAGACAGAGGAGCTTTCAGGCTCAAGATTTTCTCTAACTTGTCCAATGCATTCAGACAACATCAGGGCCAACTCTAAAGTGATTACCTGGTTTTTAATGAATGCATTTCTTAAAGACTATTAATGTGCTTACTGATACCAGCATAGCTGGAGGGAAAATAACTAGCCCAATGAGATCATTAGTTATTGACACCAGATTATAGTGACATTAGGAAATAACAACAGGTTGCTTAGCAGCAGTTTTCTAAATGCTGCTAGAATGAAAAGAACTGACAGTAATCTTTTCCACAGAGATTTATAGACTAAATCTATCCATAAAATAGTGCTCATTGATCTCTCAGCAAAAGAGCTCAAACTAAAGAAGTTAACCTTCTTGGCAAACATTCTTCACATATAGGAACTAGAAGATGGAATTACTATTTTCTCTCCCCCCAAAGTTTTTCCATATTTGAGTGGGTGGGGGGAGAGTAGGGAAACCTTCCTCTCCTCTAAGGTTATCACTCAACTATACTACCACTTAAGTCAATGTCATAACTAACTTCCAGGTCATCTTCCAGTGTATGAAGAGCTCTGGCTCTGTCGTCTCCGTTCTACTTATGCCATCATTCTAGGCATCTTCAAGTCCATAACTATAACCTTACTGGCAAGAATCTTTACTTCTACTTCATTTGTCGTCCCAGTCCCATCCCTGGATAAGTCATAATCCATAACCACTTCAGTCCTGAAGTCCAAAATTCCAATACCTCTTTTTGTTTTTTCTCTATCTGCTTCCCTCCCAGCCTCCCTCTCTCTCCTCTAAATTATACCAGACAGATATTTCCAATGCGTAACAATGATATTACTTACCCTGCAAAATTATGAGAAAAAACTAACAGATAAATATGTTTAAAATAAAGTCAGTACTTCTTTCCCACCACACTGTTCCCCTTACAGGAGCCACATCAGCAGATCCTCTTCATCCTCAAGAGAACCTTCAATCCCCAACCCTTCTCTGTCCCTTTCCTCACAATTGCTCTTCATCTTCTTATAAGCTAAATTTCTGTAAAGAGTAGTCTTTATTCTTCAGTGCTACATCCTTACCCAACATTCCTCTATCTAATGAAATCTGGCTTCTATACCATCACTCCACTGAAAGTCCTCATTAAGGTCATCCATTAACCCACTAATACCAAATCAGGCAGATACTTCTCCGTCCCTGTCGTAATGACTTCTCAGGAATATCTGACAAAACTAGCCTCTCCCTTCTTTAACCACTTTCTTCTGCTTCAAAAAGAGCTACTCCTGCCTCTTGAACACCTCCTTTATTATTTACTCTATTCCCTTGCTATCCCAATCCTCCACACAGCAGCCAGAGGGGGATTTTTCTAAGCTCTAATTTGATCATGACTCTCTCCAGATTAAAATAGTTCTTTTGCTCTTAAGCAAACTGCTTAAAGGGGTTTATAAGATAACTGTTTAATTCCCTCAGCCTCATTCCTATCAACAATCCGACCACACTAAAGGGCCTATAGTTCCCTAAACAAGCCATGGTTTTTCTCTCACCTCCTCTGGCCATTTTCAAATACTAGTTCCTCAGCGGAAACACTTGCCTTTCCAACCTCACAAACCTCACCCTACGCTTTGCACAAATTTATTTCACTAACTTCTACCTAGGCTTTTCTTTAAAAAGGCTCTCCTGCCCCCTGAGACTGGCTTAAGGTCTAAATGCTGTCACAAATGCCCTGATACAGTACTTACCAAGTATAATTTCCCATTACTTGTTGAATCTTCTACCAGACTGTAAGCTCCCTGAAGGCAGTAACTGCCTTGGTAACTTAATTAACTCTGCACCAGACACATAACAAGAACTTTAAATATTTCTCAAGTTAATGAATGAATACAGTGTACCCTTTTCTGCACTCCTAGTACAATGTCCATAATTCAAATCATTATTTCTTGCTTGAATGAATACAATAGTCTCCTAATAATGAATGAATCTCTTAATGAATACAATATTATTCTCCCTACCTTCAATCCACCCTCCACAATGCCACATGAATAAAAGCAAATTTGATTCTTTCTCCTTCTTAAAAAAAAAAATTAGAAGGTTCCCCATTGTCTACAGGAACAAAAATCTCCTTAGCATAAAATACAATGCTCCTTCATTTGTCTGTTCTCTGCTAATCTGTCCTTTCCCATCTCCTGCCACTTCCTCACAAGAAACTACATGCAGTTCCCTGAACTTGCCATGCTTTTTCTTTTTTTTCTTTTTTTTGAGTGGGAGTCTCACTCTGTTGCCCAGACTGGAGTGCAGTGGCCACTCTCAGCCACCGCAGCCTCGACCTGTTGGGCTCCGGCAATCCTTCCGCCTCAGCCTTCCGAGTAGCTGGAACTACAGGCACGCGCTACCACGCCCGGCTGATTTTTTATTTATTGTAGAGATGAGGTCTCGCCAAGTTGCCGAGGCGGGTCTCGAACCCGCGGGCTCAGGCAATCCACCCACCTCAGCCTCCCAAAGGTGCGTGATTACAGGCTGAGCCACCGAGCCCAGCTCATGCTTTTTCAAATCTGCCTTTATATCCACCCTGAATTCCTGTCCCTACTCTTTAAAGTCTGCCTTGTAATAAAATCTAGAAAACTTCTAGACTCTGGAGTAGACTGACCCTACACTGCAAATATTGGAATAAAGTATTAGTACCCACTCCCCCAAACAGCAGCCACCCTAGATCATTTTCCCAAACAGAAACATATTTACAAATTTAAGTTACTTTCACTGGGGTCCATCCTCCTTCTATACAATATGCCTGCATCTTAGACCACTACTAAGAAAAAAAACACCACTTTCTGAAAGAAGGACAAAAAAAAGAACATTTCACAATATTGGCCTCATAATAAATATGCCTTAACCTAAAACGCATTAAGCAGGATTCTCAAAATAATAAAATGCCTTTCACTCGCAGTTCTCTTATGGAGAACATGTAGGAGGAAGGTTTGTCATCTGACAGTATCTACCAGGTTAGCATTATGTAAGTATCAGAATTGACAAGCAGAAAGTAACAGTTACTGTCACCAAAAAATCTGTATCCCTAAGTGAACTCTGCTGTGAAATAAGGTGGAAGTTGTGTTTTACCTGTTCTAAAATTCAACATACTCACATTCCTTACAGGTAGCCAGTACTGGTAAAGTACGGGTGTGTCAGCATAAAAAGCAGTCAGTGTTCTCTGTCTTAAGCATGCTCACCTTGTCAAGAAAAGGTTGCCTTTGTAGTTGCTACAGCAATAATCACTACCAACAACAACAAAAAAGGAGGTGGGTGAGAGAGTAGTCTGCCTACTACAGTAACATCTTCTTTCTTACAATACTGATTTTTGCTATAAGTCTTTTGCAATGGTAAGAAATTTACAATGATTTTATCAGGTCTATACTACTCAGAATCTGCCTGGACTTACATAGAATCGACCAAGCTACATGTGCCCAACACTCTCTCACTTCCGTTTAAGGACTCTTCAGTGAATACGAACATAAAAGAAAGGCTTGACTACGACAGATCTGGTTTGGAATTCAAACTCCACCATTCATTTGCTTTGCACTTTGGGCAATGTGCATAGCATCTTGAAGCACAAATTCTTCTCATATAAAATGGAGTCAATATCACAGAGAGCAATAAATTTCACATACAAAAAAGAAACAATTCAAGCGACAAATTTAAAGTAGGAGCAAACTATTTACTGATAGACTAATGAGGAGTATAGATTGGTCCTCATTTCAGATATATTGCTGAAAACTTTAACAATTGTTTTAAAAAAAAAAAACAAAAGCCTGATTATCCATGTGCTACTACTGCCTTCATATGAGTATATACAGAAAGGTAGAGAATAAATAGTAAAATAATAATAATAATAATTTATTAGGCTAGGGTACTTATTAGGCTAAGGTACTAAGTAGCAGAATACCACCATAAGCATTACATTTATTAAAAATCCTCTCCAGGCTGGGCTCAATGGCTCAGCCTGTAATCCCAGCATTTTGGGAGGCCGAGGCAAGTGGATTGCCTGAGCCCACAGATTCGAGACCAGCCCAAGCAACTTGGCAAGACCTTGTCTCTACAATAAAACCAAAACCATTAGCTGGGCGTGGTAGCATGCAGCTGTAGTTCTGGCTATTTGGAAGGCTGAGGCGGATGAATCACCAAAGCTCAGCAGGTCGATGCTGGGGTGGCCGTGAGTGTGCCACTGCACTCCAGTCTGGGCAACAGAGTGAGACTCCAACTCAAAAAAAAAAAAATCCTCTCCAAATATCATCTTATCATCCACTAATTAGAAACAAAGTTGACAGAAGGCAACCCTCGATTTAACTAGTCTGAACTAAGACTGAACTTGTCCTTAATTAAGCTTTGACAGATAATTTCACTGAATCTGCCTTTAGGAAGACATGTTGATAAAAGTAACTAACAATATTATTTGGACTACACAAACAAGAACTCTGAAAACACTTGGGTAAATGCATTTTTCTAATCAATTCTGACAAAAGGTAATAGCAAGGGGGAGGAAATAATACAGAAACACTATTAATTAAGACCTGACTCATTTCTTTCCCTCTAATCTTACAAAGAAACAACCACTGAGTCACAGGAACACTTCCTCCCAACTATCAATAACTTTACCAACACTTGGTAAGACTCCTACCTCCTCTCCTCATCCCACCTTTGGTCAGCTCTGGTCTAATTCCTGCCGGACAACAGGAAAGAAAACAAAGGTAAAGTCTATGGGATAATAAAGAGGTCCCAAAACCAAGTTTTCTAACTCAAGTTTAATGTAACAGGACTTGAGCAATGAAAGGCATGGTAGAGACATCTAATACAACTACCTCAGTTTAATTGGTAAGGAAGTTTTAAGAGTTGCCCAGTCTCATACAGCTAGTTAACGGCAAAGCCAGGCAGGATTAGAACTCAAAACGCCTATCTCCCAATCCAATGTTTTTCCTACTAAATCTCTGAGATCAGAAGACCGTATCAATGACTTTTTTTTACTGCATAATACTTAGAATATAAAAACAAAATGCTAACAAAGGATGAAGCTGTGGAAACAAAAAATATTAGTAGCTAACATTTATTGAGAGCATATTATATAACAAGCACTGTGTAATAAGCACTTAGGTGCATTATCTCCTTTAATCCTCATAACCCTATAGGTGGGTGGTATTATTAGCATCCTTTTCGTAAGTGTAGATCTAGAACTTAAGCTCAACCTGACCCCAGAGCCCATGCATAAGTAGCAAAAGAAAAAAGACATAACTAGAAAAAACAGTTCATCTAGTCAACATGCACAGTTTCCTTCTTTCAAAGGCACTATCCTGAGGCCTCTATTTTGATTTTAAGAGGTAAAATCTCAAAGAGAGATTTCTATACAGGACTCAGAGCTTGATATAATCCCGGAAAATGTAGTAAACTGACTGAGAATTGGCTCTGACGGAGCTACAATGATCAACGCGTTAGCAGGAGCAGAGGACTGCTCTGCTGTCAGGTTATTGTCCCAATTCTAATTTCAAGATTGAAGCCCAAAAGAGAACTTCTTTTATTTAAAAACAACTAACAGAAACCTACTCACATTTTCTCTTACGTTTCTTTGCTCCATTTGCCCTTATTTCATTGATGTGCTACCTGGCCAGCAAATATAATTACTGATAGAAAATTATAATAAACAAGATCATTTAGTAATCCCAAGGCCCTTTAAAAATTACAACTAGTTCTTAAATCTTCATCTTACAGACTTTTAAACTCAACTCAGGGAGATACCAGTCCCATTCAACAAACTCGTCTTTAAAAAGTGAAAGTGTTCAGCTGGGCGCAGTGGCTCAGCCTGTAATCCCAGCACTTTGGGAGGCTGAGGCAAGATGATTACCTGAGCCCTGGGGTTCAAGGCCAGCCTGAGCAACTTGGTGAGACCTTGTCTCTGCAATAAATCACAAAAAAACTAGCCGGGTGTGGTGGCGTGCATCTGTAGTTCCAACTACTTGGAAGGCTGAGGCGGAAGGATCGCCTAAGCCCAGCAGGTCGAGGCTGCGGTGGCCTGAGCGTGCAACTGCACTCCAGCCTGGGCAACAGAGTGAGACTCCAACTCAAAAAATAAAAATAATTTTTTTTTAAAGTGGAAATGTTCAGAATGGCAGCCATGCCACAGCACAACTAGGAGGCATGCAGCCCTCCACACACACACCCTCATGGTCCAATACTGGTGTCCCAAAGAACTACAGCTCTAGTCAAGCTACATAATAAGGTAGGTTTCAAATATAAAATGTCCTTCTTGAAAAAGATTTAAGTATCCAATTAAAAGGCTAAGGCTTGTGAGCAAAAAGATATAATGAAAATGACGGCCATACTTGCTATAAGTAACAACTCAAGGAAATTTGTTGTTGCTTAAACTGACTTAAAGACCTTATTTTCTAGACCTATCATATCAGTGACCTTGAAATGCCAAGAAGCTACTATTTCCTCAAGGAAACAGAGTACATACAAGGTGAAATATCAGTTTCACAGAAGTACAAGAACTATCCTCAAGGAAATCTTCTCAAGACAACAGAAAGAACAGAAACTATTAGAAAGAAATTAGGGAAAGTTCCTCTTTCATTCAGAAATAGCAATCTATAAGTCTAAGAAAATGAGAGAGTTTTAAAATTTTACTTTTCTGTCTATAAAACTGGTCTGTGGTATAGGAATTGAAACAGAGTTAAGGAATGTTGAGAGGTCATCTAGTCCTATGTTTAAGGAGTCAGGCTCAGGAATGGTGGCTCACGCCTATAATCCCAGCACTTCAGAAGGCCAAGGCAGGAGGATTGCTTGAACCCAGGAGTTGGAGAACAGCCGGGGCGGCATGGCAAGACCTCATCTTTATAAATAATAAAATAAAATTTTTTAAAAAGTCACACCTAGACCATTCTTAACAAATATGCCTTTAAAAACATTTCAAAGACTATCTCCAACAACCTGTCTGCATATTTACATAAGATTATAAGTAAACTGAAGAAATTGTGCTTTCTTTCTCTAATATTTTAATAAGATCTCTTAGAAACTTGTGTTTATAGAAAATGCAGTATGTTTATAATAATCTTATTATAATTTAGAATGCTTTTTTCCAAGGTGCCCACAAATTTCTAGTTTTCAATGTTCTCACTGATTCTCTAACAGTGATTCTTAATAACAGAAGAGAATCATTTTCAAGCTATGAATGTCTATGGTACCACTGGCCCTTCTTCTGTTAAATTAATATTAAGAACCACTGGCAATATTAAAACTTATGAATGGGCAAAATAGGCACCAAGTGGTTCAGAAATAAATCCTAAATTACATAGGACTGTAAGGACCCTTATAAGGACCAGAACGTGAACAGTTTCAAGAAACAGAACAGTGGCACTGGGTCAGTATCCTTCAGACTTGGTAGGGGTCAATGTACTGATTTTGAAGTCTGGTCCTCTTGGGATTTTTTAATCCAACCATGTCACTTGGAACTTCAGGTTTAACTACTGTCTTAATTCACTTATCTCTAAAGTAGGAAATTACATCAACTTCAGAGGATGACAGAGAAATGAATGAGAGACAGTATTTGGTCTGGTACACACCAAAAATCTATATTACTATATTTTGCTGCTAAAGTAGCACAAAACCAAGAACATGATACTTTCATAAACAGCAAGTCAAAAATCATCCCAGGAAAGATACTTAATCAGAAAGGCAGAATACCCAGTATGTTAAACACGCCATTCAAGCAAAGGAAAACAAAGGCTGATTGACTGAAACTGATGCCAGTGAAGTTTCTGGTTAACAAATGAATCTCCATTGCAAGGTTAAGATGAGGCACTGGAGAAATGACATGAATACACCAAGGAAGACTCATGATGCCACAGTAAAGTAGAGGCAGAAGGAGGAAGGGGAGCAGTAAGCAGAGGCTAAGGAGTAAATGCAATCTTCTTTGAATCTTGCTCCAGTTAAAGTAATTAGCTCCAAATCTTTATTTACAGTTAACTATTAATGATTAAAGGAAGAAGCAGAGGACAAATGAGTTAGCATCTAGAGCCTTCTCTAGGACTGCGGCACAGTTGGGACAGCATCTATAAAAATCACGCAGCCTAAAAAAGGAAAATCACAAGGACCTCTGTCAGAACTTGAAACTGACTGAAATGTATTAAGTAAATTTATGAAGAAGATTCAATGGATGTTTCCTTATGGGCTGTGTAGCGCTGATCTCTAGGGGCAGATATTCCACATCCAGTCAAAAGCAGAATCCAGGAAAGCCCAATGACCAAGTGTTGTGCCCTGGCTTGGGCCAGGATTTATTCAAAGTCTCTCTTAAGCGGGGCTCGGTGGCTCAGCCTGTAATCCCGCACCTTTGGGAGGCTGAGATGAGTGGATTGCCTGAGCCCGCGGGTTTGAGACCCGCCTGGGCAGCGAGACCTCATCTCTACAATAAATCAAAAAATAAGCCGGGTGTGGTAGCACATGCCTGTAATTCCGGCTATTTGGAAGGCTGAGGCGGAAGGATCGCCAGAGCCCAGCAGGTCGAGGCTGTGGTGGCTGGGAGCGGCCACTGCACTCCAGTCTGGGTGACAGAATGAGACTCCAACTCAAAAAAAAAAAAAAAAGAATAGAACTTAAGATCCTCACAATTTTAAATGGCTAAATGTAAAGCACTGGAGGAGGGTTTGTTTTGCAAATGCAAGTATTTAGCTCAGGCTATCTTAACCTCTCACTTACCTTAGGGACAAAATACAAAAACGCACTTTGCATGCTGTTCTATTTTTCATCCAGAGAAAAAGCACCTTTTACAGAAAAGCCCTTGTCCCAGATTAATCTTGTTATAGAATATTACACAATTATCATAAAGGCAAATAAACTCATTTGAAAATGTTTTTAGCAAAGCCACCAACAACAGACAAGCCAAAATAATCCACTCAAAGAAGATGGAATTGGAGATTTAATCCTCGAAATTAGATTATCACCCACAATTCACAACTATTCCACCAAACCCATGGTGCTCCTTTTGGCACATTTGCATCAACTTTCTAGTAAAACAAAGTAATCAAAACATTATTTTGATAAACTAAATACAAGCCAGTTTGCTTTCCTATCACCAAAAGTGCTCTCTTTCCCATACTCCATGATTCAAATCAACAAACCTGTACTGACAGGGAGGGGCAGGTACCTAAGTGACTGCACACTCTACCACAAGCACCCAAGTGTGGCAGGGGACCCTATACTCCATGTCTTTATAGCCCTCCCAGGGGGTCACAAATATGTTATGGCGCACCATAATAACTTTTACATTTAAATAACTTTTTTCTAGAAATTTGACATTAGGTAAACTGCAAGAGTTTAGAATGTGAGTTCATTGTACAATGCCAAGTTGTTCAATCACTAAAAAATGCACACTGCCTTCCTTTGGATAATACTTCAATAACTATCGTGTCATTTTTGGAAAATACATGATAGAAAGATATCTGACAAATAAAAAGCCCAGTTTTGAAAACTGAGAAAGAAGAAGACATACTAAAAAGTCTAACTATGGAAAGAAATCCTGAAATACAATCATAAAATTTAGATTTATTCCAAAACAAGTAGGCAATGTGATCCTAAAGCCTAAATAGTTGCCAAAAGAAAATAACATTTATATGCTATGCTAAGCACCTTTTTCTTCCTGATTTAATCCTCACAAAAACCCCAATAGTTGGGTGATATTATTCCATTTTATAGCTGAGGAACTATGGCTTGGAAAAATTAAGTAACTTGCTTACTTTGAAATTTGAACCTAGAGCTTTCTGGGTCCAAACTATACTCTTTCTATACAAACTTGCAAGCTCACAAATTTATTAATATAGAAACAAAGGAGCAGCAGACAGTCTCGCTGTTGTCCTGCCCGTTGTGTCCTTCACAATGTATCTTTCCTTTAATAAATCTACCTTTCTTAATTCATTAGGGGAGGGGAGGG
>NW_007246118.1:56492-102303 GCF_000164805.1 Carlito syrichta | reverse complement strand
TGGTCATTATACAGGTAAAGTTTGGGGCTCCCTTTGGTCCTCACTTTGCCTGGTTTGAGATCAGTACCCTTATTGATGTTGTGTGTTCCCCACTCACCCACCCCGCTACTGCCAATCCCTTTCTTATAGTATTATGGTAAATGTTTAGGGTCCGCTTATAAGTAAGAACATGTGGTGCTCTGTTCTTTGTTTCTGTGATAGATCACTGAATTTGATAGACTCTAAATCCATCCAAGTTGCTCCAAAGTCCATACATCTGACCTTCTTTAGCTATGTAATATTCTATTGTGTATATGTACCACTTTTTTTTTTAATTCAGTCCAGTTTCAATGGGCAGCACAATTGGTTCCATGTTTTTGCTCTTGTGAATGGTACTGTAATAAACATGCGTGCGCAGGTACCTTTTTTGTAGAATGATTTGCATTCCACTGGGCATATTCCCAGTAGGGGGATTGCTGGGTCATATGGAAGGTCAATGTCTAGTCATTTTAGAAATAGTCACAATGTTTTCCAAAGAGGTTGTACCAGTTTGCATTCCTACCAGAAGTGTAGAAGGGTTCCTTTTTCTCCACATCCTCATCAGCATCTGTTGTTTGTTTTATTAATAATGGTCATTCTTACTGGGGTTAGGTGATATCTCAATGTGGTTCTGATTTGCATTTCTCTGATGATTGGTGAGGCTAAGCACTTTTTCATGTACCTCTTGGCTCCCAGTATATCTTCTTTTGAGAAGTGTCTACTCGTATCTTTTGCCTACTTTTTAATGAGGCTGTTTGTTTTATTCCTTCAGCATGCTTGAGTTCCTTGAAGATCCTGGATGTTATGCCTTTGTCAGATATACAGTTGGTAAATATTTTTTCCCATCCTATAGCCTGTCTCCCCACTCTCTTAATGGTTTCTTTGGCTCTGCAGAAGCTTTTCAGTTTGATAAGATCCCACTTGTCTATCTTCTCTCTTATGGCATGGGCACTTAGGGTTTTGATCAGGAATTGGTTGCCAGTTCCAATTTCCATAAGGGTGTCTCCTACATTTTCTAAGGTTCTTATACTTTTGAGGTTTTACATGTAGGTCTTTGATCATTTAGAGTTGATTTTTGTGTATGGTGATAGGTAGGGGTCCTGTTTCATTCTTTTGCATGTGGTCAGCCAATTTTCCCAGCACTATTTACTGTGGTTGCCCCAGTGGTTGTTGGTGGAGACTTTGTGCAAGACGAGTTGGTTGAGAAATTGAGGTTTTGCTTCCAGAATCTCTATCTTGTTCCATTGGTCCATATGCCTATTCTTGTACCAATACCAGGCTGTTTTGATTATCATAGCCTTATAGTAAAGTTTAAAGTCTGGAAGTGTGATACCTCCTGTTTTGTTTCTTTTGCTGAGGATTGTTTTAGCTATTCGTGGTAGTTTATGAATTTCAGTATTGTTTCCATATGAATTTCAGTACTGTCATTTCCAGGTCTGAGAAGAATGATGTTGGTAACTTAATGGGTATTGCATTGAATCTGTAGGTTGCCTTAGGTTGATTCAAAGTTATTTATCTAAATGAACCAAGGTAGCTTATTTTGATTGTTGTAACTTTCCGTCCCCCCACTCAAGGAACTTAGCCTCGGGATGGGTAAAGAATTATCAGGAGATCTTGAGCCATGTCCTTGTTAATTTAGCCTTGGGGGTAGGTGAGGGACTATAAAATATAAATTCTGAGTAAGTGGTCCTGCCTTGGAGTGGTTTTTGGTAATGATGCTGCCCATCTCCCTATAACCTGGTTGCAGAAATAACTCCCATTGCTCCCAGTTCCTGTGTCTCATCTTCCATTGACCATGAGGGAAGCAGCTAGACTAGTTTATGCGGGAACACCACAAAACTCTACCTCACTCCAAAGCCCCTATTTTGAAGATGGCTTTGGGGGGAAAAATATTAAAATTAATCTTAAAATAATACTAATGGCAAGACCTGTTATCAGGTCATCCCCAAAGAGCCTGATTCTAATTGCACAAGGAAAAAGGCCACACTAAAATCAAGGGGACATGAGAAGCAGATTCTTCCTGGAAAGTCCAGTCCCCAAAAAAGCCTCTCCCAGGCAGGCTCCCCCTCTTCCTCGCTCACAATGAGTCCCCCCCTTTTACGAAGATGAGAAAGAGAAGGAAAGGAAGGACAACAAATTAAGGTTCTATTGCACTGGGAATTTACTCTTTCCTGGTCCCTCATTCCAAACACCTATACACCACTCTCAGCGTGGGCATGAATGGCTCTGGAGACTCTTCTCTGCAAAAGGATGGGTGGGTGAGCAAACAAGCATAACTTCCCCAGCCCTGGAGTAAATGCTGGGAAAGGTATTCCCCATGCAGAAAGAGCTGAGGGACAAGATGACTAGGTCACTGTGTTCTCCTGGGTAATGGGGGGGGGGGGGGGGCAGGACAAGGCCTGCTGAGGATACTAAAACTGGAATTTCCCTTTTTCTCTGCTTAAACCATCTACAACACCAGGGTTGTCTCAGCTTATTGTGGGACTCTGCTAGCTTATTAGGCTCAAGCTGCCCTTGCTCCCAACCTTCTCTGCTAGCCTATTAGGCTCATACTACCGGTGCTCTCACCCTTCTCTGCCAGCGTATTAGGCTCACGCCGCCCATGCTCCCACCCTTCTCTGCCAGCTTATTAGGCTCATGCTGCCAGTACTCCCACTCTCCACTGCCAGCTTATTAGACTCATGCTGCCCATGCTCCCGCTCCCTGTCCTCAAAGACACTGTCTTCTTTAATTTCCCTTTAAGTGTTTAAATGCTATTCCTGTGGAAGAAGTCCAAGGTAGATAACCCTATTTCATTAAAATGAAATAAGTCAACCAAAAAATGATTACTACTTTTTAAATTATATATATACAGAAAAGATAGTTAGTTTTTTGTTTGTTTGTTTTGAGTCAGAGTCTCACTCTGTCGCTCAGGTTGGAGTACAGTGGCATGAGCCCAGCTCACTGCAGCCTTGGTCTCCCAGGCTCCTTCCACTTCAGACTCCTGAGTAGCTGGGACTACAAATGCATGTCTCCACACCGGCTAATTTTTTTAAGTTTTTCTATAGAGACGAGATCCCACCATGTTGCCCAGACTGGTCTCAAATCCTTGGCCTCAAGCGATCCTCCCATCTTAGCCTCCCAAAGTGCTGGGATTATAGGCATGAGCCACTGTGCCGGGCCAAGAGTTAGTTTAGCTTAAGAAATGCTGCCAGAGATTATATCTGAAACCTCCATATCCCTTTTTTTCCCTTCAAATAGAAGTTTCAAAACTTTTCCACTAATAACGCTGATATGATGCAAATAAATTAGTCAAACTAAACCATAATGAAGTGAGAAGGGGTAAGAAAAAGAAAGGTAGAGAGGGACTGTCTAAGCATGTATGAATGTGAGTACACCCATATGAGTATGAGTGTATAATGATGACATTCTTAATTCCAAGAGGAGGCTTGGGATGAGTCATTGTTTTGTACCACAGAGAGTAAAATTTCTGTACATTATTTGTTACACATAGAAGAGAATGGACTACTCCCAGGTGGTTATTTTCTATCACAATTAAGCAGAGAAAATTCTTTTTTACCCAGAACCAGAAATTCTGTTGAGATTAGTGAGATTCACAAAGAATCCAACACCATTTACCAGGCATTTGTCAATACTGAGAGAAGCTGCTCAGGATTTACACAAGACTCATTCACATATATAATTCACAAGATAGAACTAAACAACTAGCATAAAATAAGGTTTCCTGCTTAGTAGTCTGGCTGCCAGTACAATTCCAATCTGTTTATATCTCAAATACTTTAAAAATTTTTTTTTTTTACTGTGTTCAAGGGCTCCACTATATTGGAGCATTAGCACACATCCTAAAGTCAGTGGCCTCTGAGCAGGGCTGAGGAAGAACTAGAACCTTTACTACACCATCTACTTGTAACTGTCAGCTTTTCCAGAGCTGGCTGTGCTTGGCCTTGTGTTTGAAGGTCTTTCATACATTACCCAAACTATTTTTCATCATCTCTAATGTTAAACTGATTCACCTGTTCTCCCTTAAGACGATCTGTACTGGTAGCTCAGTCTGTAATCCCAGCACTTTGGGTGGCCGAGGCAAGTGGATTGTCTGAGCCCATGGGTTCAAGACTAGTCCAGGCAACTTGGTGAGACCTTGACTCTACAATTTTTTAAAAAACTAGCCGGACGTGGTAGCACGTGCCTATAGTTTCAGCTACTTGGAAAGCTGAGGCGAAGGGATCACTGGAGCCCAGCAGGTCGACGCAGGGATGGCTGTAAACATGCCACTGCACTCCAGCAGGGCGACAGAGTGAGACTCCAACTCAAAAAAAAAAAAAAAAAAGAAAAAGATGATCTACACTTTCCTATTTTCATATATTTGCTTACACTGCTCTGTCCAAACTTCCCTCTTTCCCATTTTTCTCCCCACATACACACAGAGCCTTCTCCTAACTCACCTCTAGCTCAACCTTGTAGCCTTCTTTCTCTGACTATGCCCAGGCAACTGAAGGCCTTCTAGTCATTCTCATAATCTCTGTGATAGTCATTGTCCAGATCACTCATTCGGGCACACAGGGAAACAAAGCAACAAATACTACTATCTGCCTTCACTCATAATTGTTGCCATTAATAGAACCATAAAAATCATTAGAATAGTAGGTACCCAACTTTTCCATCATGAAGGTATTTTTTATTATTTAATACCTTCCCCCTATACCTACTCACTCCTTGGCCTGTATATTAAAATCTGAAGGCTATGTTTTTAAAAAACTAAACCAGGAGTATAAATAAACAAAAAGGTTAAAAAAAAACCAACTAAATTTAAACTGTTATTATAGGCCAGGAGTGATGGCACATGCCTGTAACCCCAGCACTTTGGGAGGCCCAGGCAGGAGGATTACTTGAGGCCAAAATTTCAAGACCAGCCTGGGCAACAAAGTAAGACCCTACCCATCTCTACAAAAAATAGAAAAACTGGCCGGGCATGGTGGTATGCACCTTAGTCCCAGCTACTCTGGAGGCTGAGGCAGGAGATTGCTTGAGCTCAGGCGTTCCAGGATATGTGAGCTGTAACGCACCACTGCACTCCAACCTGGGAGACCAGGTGACAGATTGAAACCCTGTCTCAAAAAAAAAAACAAAAAAAGCCAGGCTCGGTGGCTCAGCCTGTAATCCCGCGCCTTTGGAAGGCTGAGGTGAGTGGACTGCCTGAGCCCGCGGGTTCGAGACCCGCCTGGGCAACTTGGCGAAACCTCATCTCTACAATAAATCAAAAAATTAGCCAGGCGTGGTAGCGCATGCCTGCAATTCCAGCTACTCGGAAGGCCGAGGCAGAAGGATCGCCGGAGCCCAGCAGGTTGAGGCTGCAGTGGCCGGGAGCAGCCACTGCACTCCAGTCTGGATGACCGAGTGAGACTCCAACTCAAAAAAAAAAAAAAAAAAAGACTTTTATTGTAGATCAAAGCAATTCAACTCAGGTCTCACACAGAAGGGACACACAACTCCAGTTAAAAGCAAAGACACTTGATATTCTGATTAACCTATGTGGTTCACTATCATGGCTAAAAATGTATAATTACTCACAGCTTTAAAAAAAAAGTTTCCATTGCTATCTACTCAGACCCTTATCAATTTGAGGAAACAAAATCAAGAACCACTGAGTTAAGGTAATCCTTGGTTCTACAGATAGGTTAAAACTTAGATCCAGAGTGGGAAGAGAGACTGCCAGGTCTCCAGAATGGACACGACATAAATTTCCAGATTCTCAATCCAGTGTTCTTTTTGTTACATAATACTTATGCCAAGGGCCTCACTTACACAAACATTATGCAGGGATCATGTCTTAATGTCTCTTTGTATCTTCCACTGACTATTCTACTGAGTTGGAGTTCCAACAAATATTTGTTCACTAATTATAGGTAACCAACTAATAGCTAGTTATCTAATAACTTTAGCTCTTAGGAAATCTAAATCTTAGGAAAGCACTTAAAACTTTCAGAAGATATTACTAGAGATTATCTTCATGACTTCACATCATAAACAAGACATAAAAAGCAATAAACATACAGAAAAAATGATTAAATTGCATCACTGCATTAAAATTAAGAACTTGTTTATCCAAAGACAATACTATGAATGAAAAGGCAAGCTATGGAGAGAAAAAAAGATATCTGTAACAAAAAAAGGGCTTATATCTGAAATATATAATGAAGTACCACAGGTCAATAAGAAAAAAGGTAAGACCAGGTGCAGTGGTTCATGCCTGTAATCCTAGCATTTGTGGAGGCCAAGGCAGAAGGATTGCTTGAGACCAGGAGTTAGAGACCAGCCTAGGAAACATAGCAAGACCCTTTCTCTATAAAAAATAGAATAGGCTGGGCAAAAAATAGAATAGTGGCTAACACCTGTAATCCCAGCACTTTGGGAAGCCAAGGAGGAAAGATCGTTTGAGGCCAGTATTTTGAGACCAGTCTGGGCAGCGTGGCGAGACCTTGTTTCTACAAAAAAATTAAAATGAGCCAGGTAAGGTGGCACATGCCTGTAGTCTCAGCTACTTGTAAGGCTAAGACGGAAGGATCGCTTGAGCCTAGGAGTTCAAAGTTACAGCGAGCCATGATCATGCCACTGCACTCCAGCCTGGATGACAAAGCAAGAACATATCTCCTTCCTCCCCAACCAAAAACAAAGGAATAAAAAAATTAGCAAGTCATGGTGGCACATACCTATAAACCCAGCTAGCTACTCAGGAAGTTGAGGTGGGAGGATCACTTGAGCCCAGGAGTTCCAGGCTGCAGTAAGTTACATGATCATGCCACTACACTCCAGCCTGGGCAGCAGAGAGAGACCATGTCTCTTTTTAATAAAGGAAAGATACTATTTTTTTTTTTTTGAGTTGGAGTCTCACTCTGTCACTCAGACTGGAGTGCAGTGGCACGCTCCCGGTCACCGCAGCCTCGCCTGCTGGGCTCTGGCGATCCTTCTGCCTCAGCCTTCCGAGTAGCTGGAACTACAGGCGCGCACTACCATGCCCGGCTAATTTTTTGATTTATTGTAGAGATGAGGTCTCGCCAAGTTGCCCAGGTGGGTCTCAAACCTGTGGGCTCAGGCAATCCGCTCACCTCGGCCTCCCAAAGCGCTGGGATTACAGGCTGAGCCACCGAGCCCGGCCTGAAAGATACTATTAAAATGATGTGACATTTGAAAGACTCCAAGTACCTGTGAGCATGAAGTCACGTATGAGGCAAAAGTCATTTGACTTCTAATTATGTCATATTCCTAGTAGAAAATAAATTGGTTATATAGCTCATTTACACCTAAAGAAGGTAGGATCTATAAGCCCTACATATGAGAAAGGCAGTGTGGATTTCAATTAGATACTTGGCATTCAGCAAATTACTTAATGTCTGTACATCTCAGTTTCCTCGTCTGTTAAACTGAGAAAATACCTATTCTTAATAGCTTTTCATGAGGTTCAAATTAAACAATATTTGTAATAGCACCTTATGCGTGGAAAAGCACCAAAAGTACGGTATAATTGTTACCCAGTATAATGTCTTGTGGCATGGCTAGATTTCTACACTGACCTAACCCTGTTTATCTCCAGCAAGAGGATGCCTGTGGTCACAAGTTCCCCTCTTGACCAGATCAGCTGAAGCCAGTGGGACCCAAGATGGCAGCTCACTTGACCTCTCAGAATCTCTGATTTCATTACAATCTTATTTCCATGCTGAGTGACAAGCCCACCAGAGCCGTGACAGATGACAATCACCATAACAATGACTGGAAAAACCATAAGAGGACCAACCAAAGGAAGGCAGCACTCCGGTTCCATCTAGCACTCAATCCCAGAAGAGACATTAATATTCCCCTTGCTTTTAATATTTAACCCCTTCATTAAAGAAACCCCCTGACCTCCCACGTTCCTGCTTCTCCACTTTGTGGCCATGAAACACCAATCATGTTCCTGGTTCTCCACTTCGTGGCCATGAAACAAAAACCCATACTCCTGACACCCACCTTCAGCTTGGCATATTGGCATCATGACACTGGACAGGAAAGAACCCCATTTTTATGGCAAAGCCTGCCATGTTGGTAACATCATTAATAAACTATTACACAATATTATTTTAGATAATCAAGCATAGAGAGAAAATACCATGAAACAGGGAAATATGAATACTTCATATCCTGATTTTCATCTGGCCTAAAATCTGGGAAGGTAGTAGGAGAAAGGATGAAATTCCAGATAATGTGAAAGTTAAACAGCACCTTAGAGGGAAACCTGCAGCTTATCTCTAAATACAGTCGCTCCTGAATTCACGGGTGATTGGTTCCTAAACTCCAGACTCAAATCCTGCAGTCGCCCTACAAAACCCACATATAAGAAATATTAGCCAGCCAGGCTCGTTGGCTCAGCCTGTAATCCCGCACCTTTGGGAGGCCGAGGTGAGTGGATTGCCTGAGCCCACAGGTTCGAGACCCGCCTGGGCAACTTGGCGAGACCTCATCTCTACAATAAACCAAAAAATTAGCCGGGCGTGGTAGCGCGTGCCTGTAGTTCCAGCTACTTGGAAGGCTGAGGTGGATGGATCGCCACAGCCCAGCAGGTCGAGGCTGTGGTGGCTGGGAGCGGCCACTGCACTCCAGTCTAGGTGACAGAGTGAGACTTCAACTCAAAAAAAAAGAAACATTAGCCCTCTCTATACCCAGATTTCATATCCTGTGAATACTAAATTTTCAACCCACATTTGGTTGAAAAAACTCTTACACATCTGTGAGCCCAGACAGTTCAAACCCATGTTGTTCAACAGTACAGTATTCCGTAATTCAAACCAAATGACAGTTCCAGAAGAGAACTCCACTTTGAAAATACTGTTGACCTCATGCTAAGTTTAATTAACATTGATGGCAGGAGCTAATCTTAATCATCATTAGAAGACACTTTAGGTGTAACACAAATGGAACAACAGGAAGAAAAGGCCCCCCGCCCTATCTCACCAACCCACAATCCCAGCAAGTAGGTAAATGCTTCTAGGAAGGAGCCAAGAAGAAGAAACACTTCAGCCATATACTTCGGAAAACAGCAACTGTAAAAATGACTGAATTTCTGTAATATTTCAAAGGAAATGGGTAGGTCACAGATTTCAGAAATGGAATGGACACTAGACATAATACAAACCCCAATTTCACAAATGCAGAAATGTGAAGCCTTTCGAGAGTAGAACTGAGAAAAAGGAATGATTCTACACTGCTGGTGGGAATGCAAACTAGCGTAACCTCTTTGGAAGACAGTGGCAATTTCTGAAAGAACTAGAAATGGACCTTCCATATAACCCAGCAATTCCCCTATTGGGAATATACCCGGAGGAACTCAAATCATTCTACAAAAAAGATACCTGCACATGTATGTTTGTTGCAGCTCTATTCACAATAGCAAAAACATGGAACCAACCATGTTGCCCATCGAAGCTGAACTAGATAAAGAAAATATGGTATGATGGAATATTATGCTGCCAAAAAGAAGGACAAATATATGGACTTCGCAGCAACTTCGATGGATTTGGAGTCAATCATGCTCAGTGATCTATCACAGAAACAAAGAATAGAGTACCATATGTTCTCACTCATAAGCGGACCTTGAACAATTATAATACTATAAGAAAGCATTTGGCAGTAATGGGAAACTGCCAGGGAAGGGAGGGTGGAATAAGCAGTTGAGGGAAACTGCTAGGGGAGGGAGGGGCATAACTCATCAACAAGGGTACCTACATAATCAATGTTTGTATACCTAACCCTGAATTGTACCCCACATCTTTATAATTAAAAAAATTTTAAAAGAGTAGAACTGACCTACTGAAGGCCCCAGTCGGTGGCATTTTATGAGTAAATGATTGCTAGGTGAATTCACAAAGCAGAAGTCCTAAAATAAACAGTTAAGACTCATTAACAAAGTTCACTAAAAATTAAAATCTCCCTGCCAATATTTAAACTTAGAAGTCAACTCTTTCTTAGCAGATTGCAAAGTGTAGGTTTTAGTCCCTCTTAAGTCAAATACTCATTAATTCTGATTTTGTTCAAAACTAATCAACAAGGTTTTTGTTCAAAATAATCATGAGGTTTGACTTTAGAGAAGTCAACAGCAAATCCTGCAGTTAAAAACCGTTCTAAATGATAACGACAGATACTGGAAATTACATTTTCCAAGTAAAGAACCTGAGGCTTTAGACATTGAGGTTCAAAATGAAGATACCAGGAACCTTTATATTCTGAAGTTGGCTGACAGGTGACCAAATGGAAGGACAAAGCAAATTAAATTGGGAAATTATAGACAAATTGCCTATCAACTTCCTCTCAAGAGAAAAACATTCTAAATGATTGAGCTGAACTTTGCTAATGTACACTTTAGGTTGTATACTTATATAAACAATAAGTAATTGTGAATAATAAAGTGTTGAGGGTCACAAAGTAATGCTTAGATGCCATATAAACATAAGACTAAGCAAATAGAACAGGTTTAGGGATAGGAAGAAAAACAAAACAGGCACAGTGTCTCATGCCTGTAATCCCAACATTTTGGGAGGCTGAGGAGAGAGGAATGTCTGAGTCCAGGAGTTTGAGACCAGCCTGGGCAACATGATGGGACCTCATCTCTACAATAAATCAAAAAATTAGCTGGATGTGGTGGCATGCCTGTAGTCCCAGCTACTCGGAAGACTGAGGAGAAAAAATCACCTGAGTCCAGTCAGATCAGGGTTGCAGTGGCAGTGATGGTGCCACTGCACTCCAGCCTGGGTGACAGAGTAAGACTTCGACTCAAAAAACAAAAACAAAACAAAATCACTGAATAATGTTTTAAATGATTTTTTTAATCCCCTTAAAAATTCTTTCAAAGAATAAAGGAAATTTGCTATTCTGAATCTAAGTTAAATTTAGACTGAACCAATGAAAGAAAAGCCTCATATGACCCACATAATTTCAAGAAGTTATAGATCCGGGGCCTTATATAAGGACATAAGGCAGTGATGGAAATTCCATCTCCCTTGACACAAGCCCTGGGCTGGATGAAGAAGCCTGCAAGAATTTCACACCAGGTCTCCATTCTTCTGTAATTTTTCATTTGCATCATTTTCCTCTCCAGAGGCTAGGTATATTACCAGTCATAGACACATAATATCTATCAACCTGAAACTAAGCTATCAGTAGAATTGTAGACTCAGCCCAGTGGAGGGCTAAATATACAAGAATAATACTAATAAGCACTCTGCTTCAATATAAAAAATAAATATCTCAAGAAATTTTTCTATTATTTTTATTATTATTATTGAGTTGGGGGTCTCACTCTGTTGCTCAGGTTGGAGTGCAGTGGCACAATCACGGTTCACAGCAGTCTGGACTTCCTGGGCTCAGGTGATTCTTTTGCCTCACCCTTCCTGAGTAGCTGGAATTATAGGCAACTGCCAACATGCCTAACTAATTTTTGTTTTTATTTTTTGTAGAGACAAGGTCTATGTTTCCCAGACTGGTCTCGCACTCCTGGGCTCAAGCGATTCTCCCACCTCAGTCTCCCAAAGTGCTGGGATTACAGGCGTGAGTCACCACACCCAGCTAAGAAATCGTTCTTAACAACTAACATCAGGGCCACAAAACAAAACCATTTTCTGCTTCTAAATTTACCTTAATAACAGAACTAAAACAACACTTTACTGACACTACCGTGCCATAAGGGCTACACCATTTCTACTTGAAAGGGAATGAAGTTCAAAGCTGTACCCTTCCCAAAGAAAAGCCCCACCTCAACCACATCAATCGCTACTAGCTAAAACAAAAACAAACATACAGAGGAAACAACAACCTCCCAAACCAGGGGTTTGACTAGTGAGCCAGATAAAACTACATATTCATTTACTCAGAAAAAGTGTAACAGCCAACTTAACCAGTTCCCACCAAACATACACCCTTGAGAAAAGCCTAGGTCACTGTGATATCATGATACATTTATTTAGTCCACAGTTCCAGGCTCAGAGCTCCTATAAACTTTGTGATTTCTTAAGTGACTAGAGCAATAAGAATATGTTTGGTTACAATACTGAATTTGGTCGTATTCCCTTGGTTTCTGAAACAGATCCTGAACAGCTCCACAATGATAAAGATGAAAAACAGTCTTTTTTATGTGTAACAAGCCTTTTTCAACCACACCTGAGCTTATGTTAATGAGGTGATTTTTGAAAAGTTCTATATAGCCATAAGACTGGTGCCTGGTTGCCATAGGAACCAACTCTGTGCTTACAGGGTTGGAACTCACAGCCCCATGCCCCATCTCTGGGGAGGAAAGCAGAACTGAAAGTTGAGTTGACAGCCAATGGTCAATGATTTAATCAATCATGCCTACCTAATGAATTCTCCATAAAAACCCAGAAGGGCTTAGTGCAGGGGCTTCTAGGAAGGTAAGGAACACCACATCCATTTGCCAGGAGAGCGATGCACCCCAACTATACAGGGATAAAGCCCCTGTACTCAGAACCCTTCTAGACTTTGCCCTAGGTATCTGTTGCTCTGGCTGTTCATTTATAACCTTTGAAATAATCTTTATGCACCTTGGGAGGCAAAGGCAAGAGGATTGCTTGAGCCCAAGTGTTTGAGACCAGCCTGGGCAACTTGACAAGACCTCATCTCTAAAATAAATCAAAAAATTAGCCAGGTGTAATGGTGCACTTGTGGTTCCAGCTACTTGGAAGACTGAGGCAGAAGGACCACCTAAGCCCAGCAGGTTGAGGCTGTGGTGACCATGAGCATGCCATTGCACTCCAAGCCTGGGCAACAGAGTGAGACGCCAACTCAAAAAAAAAAAAAAAAATTCCTTATACTAAACTTCTAAACATGTTTCATTGAATTCTGTGAACCACTCTAATAAATTAATGGAATCCAAGAAAAGGACTGTAGGAAACCCGATTTAAAGCCAGCAGGTCAGAAACACAGGTAAAACAACTTGGATCTTGGCATTGAAAGTGGGGGGGACAATCTTGTGGGATTGAGGCCTCAACCGGTGAGACCCAATGTTATTTACAGGTAGACAGTAACAGAATTGAACTGAAAATTGGAGGACACCCAGCTGGAAGCCACTGCAGCACTGGTTGACTGCTCAATGTGTGGGAATATACTCCCTCACATTTGGTCACAGAACAATTCTGTGTTACGGGACTACAAGAGAAACTGAGTCTGTTATTCCTATATTCTCAGAGTAATCCAAAGTCATTTGAGCAGTTTCTACAGAAGAGAAGAAATTCTACTGCTTGTATAGTGAAAAATAAACATTAAACCTTCAGAACTATTTGCACAAAAGAAAAATGGAATCACAAGTCAGACTGGGAGGGAGTAGTGCTTATCAAAGGTCAACCACTTAGTACAAATTTACTCAACTGTCTTGGTCAGAGGACATGGACAGAACCCCACTCTTTCCACAGAATTTCCCAAACATTAACCAATGTTCATTGTAGCCTGGTGAGGTTAATGATGTTTTATAAATAGGAGGATATATCCTGGGGACACAGAAAAAGCGAGGGCCTGACTAGGCCCATGTTCTCTCTGCCTTTTACTTAACATACAGGTCTCTGTTTACTGTTATAGAAAGCTGCTCTCAACTTCACACATAGGAATTATATATATATATATATATATATTTTTTTTTTTTTGAGTTGGAGTCTCACTCTGTCACCCAGACTGGAGTGCAGTGGCCGCTCCCGGCCACCGCAGCCTCGACTGCTGGGCTCCAGCGATCCTTCCGCCTCAGCCTTCCAAGTAGCTGGAACTACAGGCGTGTGCTACCACACCCGACTCATTTTTTAATTTATTGTAGAGATGAGGTCTTGCCAAATTGCCCAGGCGGATCTCGAACCCGCGGGCTCAGACAATCCACTCACCTCAGCCACCCAAAGGCGCTGGATTACAGGCTGAGGCACCAAGCCCGGGAGGAATTATATTTTAAGATGTAAAGTTTGTACCAAAAGTAGTAGGGCTGCTTTGCTTACCATTGTCTTTGTCAACCAATATCAAAAATTCCATTATCCACAATCAATGGTTGGTAAAAATTCCACTAACTAAGCCAGGTGTGGGGTTGCACACCCATAGTCCCAGCTATTCAGGAGGCTGAGATGGGAAAATCATTTGAGCCCAGGTGTTCAAGACAGCCTGGACAACATGGTAAGAGCCAGTCTCAAAAAAAAAACCAACTCTATTAATTAGTAATTAGTTTATTGCAGCACTATTCACAATAGCAAAGACATGGAACCAACTAGATGCCCATCGAAAGTAGACTGGATAAGGAAAATGTGGTACACATACATGATGGTATATTATGCAGCCAAAGAAGAACAGAACCATAGCCTTCACAGAAACTTGCATGTAGCTAGAAATCATTATACTAAGTGAACTATCACAGAAACAAAGGCTGAATACCACATGTTCTCACTCATAAGTGGGCCCTGAGCACTAGTCACACAAGTACAAGGGTGCAATCAGCAGACACTGGGCACTGCAGAAGGAAGGTGGGAGGAAGGGAGGGAGGGAGAGATGGAGTGAAAGAGGGAGAGAGGGAGGGAAGGAGGGAGATGATAACACAATGGGGAAGTCCAAACTTCACCTGCATGCAGCCTACTTATGCAGTGAATCCTTACTTGTACCCCACAAATTAAAAAAAATTTTTTTAATTAAAATATTTTTTTAAATTCCATTAATTAGCCGGACACAGTGGCTCAAGCCTGTAATCCCAGCACTTTGGGAGGCAGAGGAGAGAGGACTGCCTGAGCCTAGTGGTTCGAGACCAGCCTGGGCAACTTGGTGAGACCTCGTTTCCACAAAAAAAATCAAAAATTAGCTGGGCATGGTGGCACACACCTGTAGTTCCAGCTACTTGGAAGGCAGAGGCGGAAGGATCACCTGAGTCCAGCAAGTCAAGGCTGCAGGAGCTGTGATCATGCCTCCGCCCTCCAGCCTGGGTAACAAAGTGAGGCTCCAACTAAAAAAAAAAATTCCATTAATTAGTTAAGGAATCAGCTTTTAAACACCTTCTACCTATAACAATAGGCCTGCCTATGAAGAAAATTTTAGTTTTAAGTAAGTTTTACTTTATGTATTTATACTACAGTTGCTACAGAAAAAAGATCTGACCATTCTGTACTTGGGTATATCAAAATCTTTTTACGATGCAAGTAGCTGTGTCTGGAGATTAGAAAGAGACACAAGGGAACTATCTGGATGACACACATTTTCTCAATCTTGATTAAGGTGCTAGTTATAAGGAGTTGTCAAATTCCACTGAAGAGTGCACATAAGATCTGTGCATTTCCTGTATGTAAATTTTACCTAAAAAATATAGTAGTCTACCCAGGCACGGTAGCTCACACCTGTAATCCCAGCACTTTGGGAGGTGGAGGCAAGAGGATTGCCTAAGCCCAGGGGTTCAAGACCAGCCTGGGCAACTTGGTGAAATCTCATCTCTACAACAAATCAAAAAATTAGCCAGGCATAATGGCGCATGCCTGTAGTCGCAGCTACTTGGAATGCTGAAGCGGAAGGATCGCCTGAGCCCAGCAGGTCGAGGCTGCGGTGGTTGTGAACGTGCCACTGCACTCCAGTCTGGGTGACAGAGTGAGACACCAACTCAAAAAAAAAAAGGAGTCTAAGATAATTATTTAATAGCCAAACCCTAGGGTTAGGAAGCACCAAGTGTAAGCCTCAGATCATACAACAACAACAAAAAAAGACAAAAAGCCCAACTTAAAAAAAATCTTGTTCTTTTTTCCTTTGATCTACATTTCCAACTTCTGTGTATTAATTAATTCTTGAAGAATCTAGTACCCAAGCAACTTTCACAACCTCCAATAAGCAGAAAGGAGAGGGTCTCAGAGCAGTGTGGATACTTGCATCTGCCTGTGAGCATGTAAACTGCATTCATCAACTAGGGCTGCCTCATACATCGGCCAAAACAAAATAAACCAGCCCTGTGTCAAAAGGCATCATAGAAAGTCACTCTGTGATATCGCCTCTTAAGCAGATTAGAAGAAGAAATGAATTGAAATTTTATTTATGACCAGATGGCCCAAATTAGTGTCTCATAGTCATCAATGAGACATCTATCACATTGTGGAAAGCAGGAAAGAAAATGTTTTGTTTTTCAAGTGAGACAAATATAAATAATATACATGGAAATTGTCACTTTCATCTTTGAGTAGCTAAAAGAACATTTTAGATAACTAGATGGGTTTATTTTGTTTAGAAGCAAACAAACACTGAAGTAAATACATAAGTGGATCTGTTTCAAGGGTTAATAAAAAAACACCTTTGCTCAGGAAGCAAAAAGAGCTCCCTCTTGAAAGAAATGCCAGGTTTAACCATCATTGGCAGATTGTAGAAAATAAATGACACCCAAGATGTGGGCTAAATGACATGTTCACATTTTAAAATAACTTTCCAAAGTCAGTCAGTCATTCTTACTAGCAGTTGCTGGAGTTCAAAATCCAACACCCCAAAATATGGCACTTGGACATGCTGAACTGAGGAAACCTCAAGGTCTCTCTGACCATCCCCTCCCCCATCCCACTTTCTCTGCCTTTCCCAAAGCACAGGATGAAGCTGTTCTCTGAAGTTCCCTTATCTACCTAAAGTCTGGACCACCAAAGAGGAAAATAATTATCTTTGGTCCCTTTCCTGGGTTTTCATTAACTGAATTTATATCACAGGAAGAAAGACTGAAGTCTGTCAACACACCTGGACAGACTTTTGTCACAAACCATAGTCTCCTCTGCAGGGCAAAAAACTTGGTCCCAGGCCACTGTATGTTCTCCAAGTCCAATGAATAACCCCTAAAAAACATTTACTATCCCCCTAAATTGATACACAAATCCCCATCTCCATTTCCTCTAAGAAAGATATATATAGCTGTACCCCATTGGGTTGAATGGAGGTAATCATTCTGTAATTTCTCCCCCATGCATGCTAATAAAAATTTGTGTGCCTTTTCTCTTATTAATCTGCCTTTCGTCAGTCGATTTTCAATGAATCTTCAAAGGGTGAAGGAGTTTTTTTAAAAATGCATTACCAACACTGGCTACATAAATATAATTACTCATGCTCACTTTTGACATTTTGCCTCTTTTCCCTAAAGACTATTAAAAATAGCCATTTTAGCAAATAAAAAAAGACTATCTTGAAAGATAAACAGGGCTTTAATAATGCCCTATAACTCTAAACTGATATAAGGTTGCAACATTTGTAAAGTCACTATGGGCCCATCTGGTAATACCACCAAAGTCAAGGCTGCAATATTTTACAAACTAATAAGCTGAAAAATGCCTTAGGAAGCATTACCTAATGCAATTGTTTTCAAACTCTTTTTGAAGTAATGTGGAATCTACTCTTCTTTTTAAAACAAAAACAAAAATAAAAGTTTATGTCAGATGCTTTTCCACCTTCTTTTTGTCCAATCACACTAAAGGTATATAAAATCCTCCATCAATAATAACATGCAGAAAAAGGTCCTCGGGTCAATTGGAAATGAGCAGCCACTGCCTCAAACTAGTGTGTCCACTCTGACGCCCAGTCTACACAGCTTTCTCCATATTTCAATCCTCATCCCATAAGCAAACCAGGAGGCCATTCTAGAGAATCCTTGAAAATCAACGATCCAGTCCAACCCCTTATTTTACAACCGATATTCATAAAACGAGAGGCAGCATGGAACAGCTGAACAGGGAAAGAAGGAATAAAAATCAACCCTGGTTCTAACCCTTGCCAGGTATGTGACCCTAAGCAAATTTCTTAAATTCTTTGAGCTTTAGTTTCCTCACCATAAACTGAGAATTAGAACACCTCTACCTAATATACTTTCTGTAAAAGTGCCCTACAAACTGCAAAGTATTAAATAAAATAAGGTGTTATTTTTTTCTTAGATTGTTATTAACCAAGATGACATGGTGAGTCTCCTTACCTGCTCTAGTAGTAGTCCTCACAGACTCTACTACACAGCCAGACCTGCCTGCCTCTCAAGGCTTTTTCCACTACTTCCCAAAACACCTGTGTTCCATACTAAGGCATTGTTAGCAACTTCTCAAAGTTAGGTTTTATACTAACCATTTTTACCTGGAAAAAAATGGTGCCATGCATAAAACAATATTTAAAATTACATGAAATGAATGTAAATGCAAGAAATGTACAGTCCATGCAAGTCAAAAGGGAGAAATGTAGATAAAGAATATACAGTCACGTGCCATATAACGATAAATCCATATATGATGATGGTCCTATAAGATTATAATATCATATTTTTACTGTACCTTTTTTATGCATAGATATTCAAATACTTACCATTGTATTACAGTTGCCTGAACAAGTTTGTAGGCTAGGACCAACAGGCCATACCATATAGCCTAAGTGTATAGTAGGCTATACCACCTAGGTTTGTGTAAGTACTCTCCATAATGTACACACAATAAAATCACCTAATGACACATTTCTCGGAATGTATCCTGTCATTAAGTAACACATGACCGTACTTACATTCTACAATATAATACACTGTGAGCAAACATTAAGGAACTAACAAAACAATTCTGACCACTCTGAGGTGCTGCCTGCTGTTGATGTCATGAAGAAAAAAGAAAAGTCCACAATACAGCTGAATAATAACTAGAAGATACATGTGTTGATCAGCCCCAATCATGATTTTTAATAATTAAAAACATCCCAAAGCAATACATTTTTGAACCTCCAGGTCAAATGTAAATACAATTTGATGAAGTAACCTAGCCTACAAATTATATATTAATAAAAGCCTGAATGAGTACATCTCTGTCACAAGTCTTACATGAGCAATAAAGAGAAGGTTGGAGCTGGCAATTTTATGCTCTAGTGTCTACCAGGTCTCCAGTGGCCAAGCTGCCCCTTTCATCAATCCATAATGAGTCATTGTCATGTCACCCATCTAAAGGGCAAAGCAAAAACAGTGAAATTAAAAAACTCCATTGGAAAAAAAGAATGGAGAGAATAAAGCCAGAGATGTCATTAAAATGTAATATGAGTGAGGGAAAAAAATATCATTCAAAGAACTTCTGGGGCCCAGTGGAAAGCTTCTACTCACAGATAGCTTGGAAAATATTACCAATATAATTTTGTTTCTGAACACAAAAATTTCTTATAAAAAGTTTTGTTTATAAGTTCATGCATATTCATAAAGTGATTCATGTGGTAGAAACATACAGTCATCCAGATGCAGTGAAAAAGCTACAGTTTTAAATGCTCAGTCTACCCATCAGACTTAAAGGTTAGAGTAGCATTTCTTGAAAACATATTAGTCATCACTGCTCTAACTATACATCTCTGCACAGAAAAAACATGGAAAACAGGGCGGATTGGTAGTATACAAGTTTGTCACTGAAAATAGTTAGAAAAGTCAAACCACATTAAGAAAACAATATGGAACTCTGTTAACATCTGCATGTTTCATCATTCTGTAATTTTCTCATCACAGACCATGTGCATTATGGACTCCTTTCAGGGTAGGCTGTTTTCTAAAACTGACTCACTCTGACTTGTCTTCAGTGTCTAAACATGTTATGAGACAATGCGACAGTAAAGCAATGGGTCAATAATGCAACAAAGTTACAGCAACTAGGTAAACTGATTTTGTAATTGATGGGTACTGTATGCCCAAAGCTTTAAGTCATTCACCTCTTGCTTCATTGAAGACAATACATTACATATGTTCAGTCTACATATATAGGATGTTTTTTGTTTTCATTCATATATTATTTTTAGAGACAGGGTCTCACTCTGTCACCCAGGCCAGAGTGTAGTGATGTGGTCACAGCTCAACGTAACCTTGAACTCCAGAGTTCAAGGGATCCTCCTGTGTTAGCCTCTTGAGTAGCTGGGACTACAGACATATGACACCATGCCCACTTAATTTTTTTATTTTGTAGACGGGGTTTCGCTATGTTTCCCAGGCTGGTCTCAAACTCCTAGCATTAAGTGATTCTCCCACCTTAGCCTCCCAAACTGCTGGGATTACAGGTATGAGCCATTGCATCCAGCTCATGGATACTGAAAATATTAACTAAAATTTGCAGAGTATTTATCATTTGAAAATCACTATTACTAATATTATTGCCACTACTGCTACCTCCATTTTACAAAAGAACTGAAGGTTAGAGGAAGAAATGACTGGCCTAAAATGATACCGACACTAACAGATAATAAGGCAGAACTCAAACTCAATTCCTATGAATCTGTAATTTTTCTTAAACTCTTTTTCTGTTTTTCAGCATGAAACCCTTCATCTTTTCTATCTCCCATCATTTACTCAAGAAATATTTATTAATCACCTACTATATGCTGGATACTATTCTCAAGCCCTGAGGAAACGATTAGGGTACATTGTTCCTACTTAGGTGGTAGTAAAGGTGTGTTATAATCCAGTATAATAGTCAGGGATGGTTTAATAACAACAGAAAGTGCACTCGCGTAGGAAATGGAGACCTGGCACAATGAGAACACATGAGGAAGCCCTAGCTCTTCCTGTGGAGGGCTTCCTTTCTACAGAAGTTTATAATGTTACCTGAATCTTGGAATGTGAAAGAAATCTGACCAGCGCGGTAGTTTACACCTATACTCCCAGCACTTTGGGAGGCCGAGGTGAGAGGACTGCCTGAGCCCATGGGTTCGAGACCAGCCTGGGCAACTTGGTGAGACCTCATCTCTACAATAAACAAACAAAATTAGCCAGGCGTGGTGAAGCATGCCTGTAGTTCCAGTTATTTGAAAGGCTGAGGCAGAAGGATCACCTGAACCCAGCAGATCTCGGTTGCAGTGGCCATGAGCATGCCACTGCACAGCAGCCTGGGTGACAGAGTGAGACAAAAGAAGGAAGGAAAGAAAGACAAAGAGGGAGGGAAGAAGGGAGGGAGGAAGGGAAGGAAGGGGGAAGGGAGGGAGGGAGGAGGGAGGAAGGAAAGAAAGCAAGCACGCAAGGAAGCAAGCAATTTGGCAAGTGGACAGAAGAGGGAGAAGGCATTTCAGGAAGAAAAAGCAATATGAACAAAGGCATAAAGGCCAGAATAAAAAATTAACATATTGAGGATACTAGTTCAGCATGCCTGGGAGTCATATCTGGCATAACCAGAAAGAAGTGGGGAAAACAGCCAGAATTCACAGCAACCAAGAACAGGTCCACAGGTACCATGCAGTGGAGAGCAGGCTTTGTTTTACAGGAGACAGAAAAGTGTGAAGGTGAGTAGCATGCTGAAACTCATGCTTCAGAAAGAAAAACTGGTTTTAGTGTGAAGAATGGAATTGAGGGATGGAATTAGGCCAGAAACAGGCGTATCAGTTAAGACACCAATGCAGTAATACAAAAAATATGAGGGCCTAAATAAAGGAAGTGAAAAAGGGGAGGTAACAAATTAAAAAGCTATCTTGGAAGAAGAATCTTAAAACATTGTGACTGACAAGAAGTGGTACAGAAAATTCAAGGCTAACTCCCAGAATTCTAGCTTATGTCACTGGGTGGGTCATGCTGCCATCAGTGATGATGGAGAAGTGGGTTTGATTAGAGAAATAATCCATCAGTGAAGATGGAGAAGTTGGTGTGATTAGATAAATAACGAGTTCGGTTTCAGATAAGTGAGTTGAGATTGTGATAGCTATGTGGCTTAAAATAAAGAGATATACTATGCAATTATAACTGGTTACTAAAACTCAGAAGTATCTGGGATTTTGGAATCATTAGAGTGTAAACTGTAGAGAAAGACAAGAGGCTGGTTCTGGTTAGCCCAAGAAAGAATATTACATAAAGAGAAGAGGCTGAGAACAGAATCTTAAGAAACCCAGATATATTCAAGGAATAAAGAGAAACAATGTCAGAAAGCTGAGAAGAGCACAGAGTTGCAGGAGCCAGCACCAAGATAAAGTTGTTTGGAAACCTAGACTGAGGGTGAGTGACACAAAAAGTAAACTTTTGTTTTTAAAGAGAAAAGAGAAATTCAAGAAGGGGTATACATTCAAACAGTATTTTGGCAAGTATAGTTAACAAAGGCCTCTAAGATGCCCACACCCAATGACACAGTAATCCTACATCTAAGAATCTATTCTAAGGAAGGAATCAGAAATCCTGAAAGAGGTTGATATACAAAATGTTCATCACAGCATTATTTATAACAATAGAATAGCAATATTATAAATGTATAAAAGGACTGGTTAAATGAATTAAATACATCCAAAAAATGAAGATTACATGCAAACCATTTAAAATTATACTCTGGGTAATTTTAAGTGATAAAAAAAATACTTATTAAATTGAGTAGTTTTAAAAAGAAGGACACATTCAGCTAACTATTAAAAAAAAGGGTTTTTAAAAAAAAAGTATAAAATGTCACAAAGTGGCAGTGGAAGAGTAGAAGTTATATACAGGTATTGAGATCACATGTGCTGTTTTGTTGTTTGTGTGTTTGGCTTTAACCTTTTTTCTGCATTTACCAAATTTAATAACGTTCATTAATTATTTTTGCCTTTCTTTTAAGTAAACTCTCTGAGATACTGCATTGTGGTTTTAATTTGCAATTACCTAATGGCTAATGATGTTGAACATCTCGTGCTTACATGCCATTTGGAGATCCTCTTCAATGAATATCTCTTGCCATTTTCTTTCCCTTTTTTTTTTGAGTTGGAGTCTCACTCTGTCGCCCTGACTGGAGGGCAGTGGCACACTCCTGGCCACCGCAGCCTCGACTCGCTGGGCTCCAACAATTCTTCCACCTCAGCCTTTCAAGTAGCTGGAAATACAGGTGCGCACTACCATGCCCGGCTAATTTTTTATTTATTGTAGAGATGAGGTCTCGCCAAGTGGCCGGGCGGGTCTCGAACCCACGGGCTCAGCAATCCATTCACCTCGGCCTCCCAAAGCGCTGGGATTACAGGCTGAGCCACCAAGCCCAGCCTCTTGCCATTTTCGAATTAGACTATTTAGGATTTTTTTTACTATTAAGTTTGGAATAGTATTCTAGATAGCAGTCTTTTGTATTCTAGATAGCAGTCTTTTGTTGGCTATGTGGTTTGGAAATATTTTCTCAAAGCCTATACTTGGTCTTTTCATCCTTTTAACATACTCTTTAGCAAAGCAAAAGTTTTTAGTTTTTATGAAATTCAATTTATCAATTTTTCCTTTTATGGATCATGCCCTTGGTGTTAAATCTGAGAACTCTTTGCTTAGTGCTAAATCCCAAAGATTTTCTCCTGTTTTTTCCTTAGGAGTTTTTTGAGGTTTTTTTGGGTTTTTTTAGTTTTACATTTTAAGTCAGTGATCCATTTTGAGTTAATTTTTATATAAGGTGTGAAGTTTAGGTCAAATTTTTTTTTTCTTTTTTCATTTCTTTTATTTTTCTTTTTTTTGGGGGCATGGGGGAGCTTATGGATGGTCAACTGCTCCAGCACCATTTGTTTAAAAGGATATCTTTCCTACAATGAATCAGTTTTTGTATCTTTGTCAAAAAACAGATGGAAGGCTGGGTGCAGTAGCTCATACCTGTAATCCCAGCACTTTGGGAGGCTGAGGCAGGAGGATCACTTGAGGCCACGAGTTCAAGACCAGCCTAAGAAACACAGCGAAATTCCATCTCTATAAAAAATTTTTTAATTGTAATCTCGTGCCTTTGGGAGGCTGAGGTGAGTGGATTGCCTGAGCCCGCGGGTTCGAGACCCGCCTGGGCAACTTGGCGAGACCTCATCTCAACAATAAATAAAAAATTAGCCGGGCATGGTAGCGTGCACCTGTAGTTCCAGCTACTTGGAAGGCTGAAGAAGAATGAATCGCCGGAGCCCAGCAGGTCGAGACTCCAGTCTGGGTGAAAGAGTGAGACTCCAACTCAAAAAAAAAAATTAGCTGGGCATGATGGTATGCACCTGTAGTCCTAGCTATTTGGGAGGCTGGGGTAAAATGATCACTTGAGTCTAGGAGTTCAAGGCTGCAATGAGCAATGATTGTGTCACTGTACTCCAGCCCTTGTCTCTTTTTTTTTTTCTTTTTTCATTGTCAGATGGGTAATGTGTCAATGTCATAGCAAGGTTTGGGGGTGGCACATCTCACACATGTGCAAATACCCAATCATCACACTTAGGAACTACAAAAGGATCCCAGCCCCATCTCTTTAATTTAAAAAAAGAAAAGGTCAGTTGGGCAATGGCATTTCTATTTTAGGTGATGAAAATATTCTGGAATTAGATAGTAGTGAATGTTGTTTAGCTTTGGGAATATAACAAAAATAACTGAATTGTGTACATTTTAGGTGAATTTTATGTATGTGAGTTATATCTCAATAAAAAAATTTACTGAAGATCTCTGTGTAGGTCTCTATTCTGTTATTCTTAGTTCTCTATTATTTTCCATGGAGCACTGGGTCTATCCCTCACATATAACACAATCATGATTATGTAGCTATACAATAGGTCTTAAAATCCAGTAGACTTATTCCTCCCATTTTCTCCTGTTTAGCTATTCATGTCCCTTTGTATTTCCACACAGATTTTATCATAATCTTGTCTCTATCTACAAAAAAATTCTTGCAGGGCTTTTACTATGGTGAGTCTTCCAATCCATGAACATAGTATATGTCTCTATTCTGATCTTGGATTTCTCTCATCAGCATCTTGGAGTTTTCACTACACAAGTCCTATATATGTTTTGTTAGATACATGCTTAAGTATTTCTTTTGACCAAGTGATTATAAATGGTACTGCATTTATTTCCATGTATTCATTGCTAGTATATAGAAATGTAATAAATTTGTGTATGTTTACCTTGAATCTTGGAACCTTCTTCATGTATTATTTCTAGACATTTATCTGCAGGCTTCTCTTTGTTTTTTACACCCAAGGTCTTGCTCTGGCACCCAGGCTAAAGTACAGTGGCACAATCATGGCTCACTGCAGCAGCCTCAACCTTCTTTACTCAAGCCTCAGCCTCCCAAGAAGCTTGGACTATAAGGACATACCACCATGCCAAGCTAACTTGTTTGGGGGGTAGAGACAGCATCTCACTATGTTTCCCAGGCTGGTCTCAAACTCCTGACCTCAAGTGATTCTCTTGCCTCAGCCTCCCAAAGTGCTGGAATTACAGGTATGATACACCATGCCCAGCCAATCTATAGATCCCTTTCTAAATAGATAATCATGTCATCTGTAAAGGGAGACAATTTTATTTCTTCCTTTCTTATCTATATGCCTTTTATTTATTTATTTTTTTGTTATGGGGGTACAAGTGCATGTTTATTACATTAACATATTGTGTACTGGGGGGACTGAATCTCAGGTGCATATGCCTTTTATTTTTTTCCCGCCTTATTGCTCTGGCTAGAACTTCCAGTCACACATTCTTGACTAATTCACAATCTTAGGAGAAAAGCATTCAGTCTTTCATCATTAAAAAAGAATGTTAGCTATAGGTCTTTTATAGATGATCTTTGTAAGGTCAGGCAGCTATGCTCCAAAAGATTGAAACCCTCTAATACCATGTATAAAAAGAGCCTGCCACTCATAAATGGAAAAGCAACTATTTCTCCCTTTCTCTCTCTCATATAAATCTAAAGATCATCCTACTGACCTAGTAAAGAAACAGTGTCCTACTAGGCAATTCATTCTATGGTAAGCCGTCTAAACGTTGCTTTTTAACAACTGTAATTAAATTCAGCCATGATACTTTCTATTAGACATTCCTAATAGCTTGGTCATAAAGACAATAACTTTCTCTTTTAAACTAGTAACTGGACAATTTAGACAAATAGTTTTCAAATACAGTAATGGCAGACACCATGGCACACATTGTTTGTTCTCTTATTGTGCCTTGAATATAGCAAGCAATAAATAAACCTATTGATTTTGTCAGTGTTTTATGACATAATTATATATATATTTTTACAAATGTAAGGCTAAAAAGCTTTAACTCCATCAATATGAATTAAACTAGAATATTTAAAGCATGATGGATATTTACAACCTATACAGAAACATAGGTTGCCCCTAATTCTTAAATATCTCATCCAAATAATAAAATGGGCTTCTTAAAAAAAAAAAAAAAAAAAAGAGGCTTCTTTTTTGCAGAGGAAAAGGCTAAGTGAAAAGGGAAAAATATCTTAAGATGGAACAATAATAATAATAATAACTTGTCTTCTCTTTGTAGATTTCTTCTGGAAATCTACCAAAATCTTACTAATATTCTGTTAGAAGTATTTAAAACATTCTCTACCATGAAGTAAGGTGGAGAAGACTTAAAATGAGCAAACTCATCTCCATACTGTGTGTGCGTGTGTGTATATACAGCATGAGGAGTGAGAGGGAGAAAGTGTGTGTGTGTGTGCGCGCGCGCGCGATGCGCGTGCACGTGTGTTCATCCATTCCATGCTTTGCACAGGCGTGCCATAAAATAAAGAAAATCCACGCATACAAAGTCAGGTCTGTCAGGTCTTCCTTGTAAAAGTCCTTATAGTCCTTATTTATTCTGGAGGTCAGATTAAGCCACAGATTAAAGCACTTTTCAAAGATTTTATTTTCAAGCTACTAACTTAGTGTTGCCTCAAACAAAAGTACTCACTTTATATATGTTAATATAACCAAAAGCAACAAATACCTATCACCTCAAGCAGAATGCAAGTGACAATTTCCCACCCTGACCCCAATATTTTAGTAATTGCTTACTTATAGCTTGATTTCTTTTAGGCCTAGAACCTGTTGACCCACACTAATTTGCTAAATAAACAGTAGGCCTAATGCTCAAGTACTAGCTGTTAGTCATCACACACACACAAAAACTGTTTCTGTTTTCCAAGTCCCATTTTACTTCTATCTGGAACACAACCAAAACCCAGAAAGTAAATTGAAAAGGGGGATGAGGGAAAGGGCGGGACCCACAGCTCAGAGCAGCCAAAATAAATCACTGAAACTCAAGCATTATGCTGAATAGAAGGGCCTCTTGAGTCCTTACTACAATCTTAGTTTATATATAAATCATTACGAAGTTTAGTTTCCAGTCCACAGCATATCAGAAGGGGAAAAAGTAGGAAGGGGAGTGTGCCAACCAACCGCCAGAAGTCTCATTCAGGTAACCAAGCCTCAACCAATGATGTCAACTCCCTTGATGAGATGAGTTTGAGGCAACGACCCTAAAAATCCACCAGTCTTCGAACTCCACGTATTCCCCAAACTTTCTACTATGAGATCCGCAGTCTGCTCAGCTTAAGGAGAGTGTGCTTGAGCTTTGCTCTTCCTTACCATGTCAACAACCAACTCAGCCTTGTGTTTTGTTTGTTTCAGATACTGAGTGACAAAGATCTATCCCCCTTTAACAGTTCAACAGATGTTGTTTTCAGTCACTAAGTTTGGGTAGTAAGTTGTGTGGCAGCAAAAGTTAACTGATACACGAGCAAATAACAGATCCATCACAAGTCATTCTGTTTTTCATCTTCTTAAGAGCAGAAATGTGGCTCATTTGACATGGACATTGGAAAGCATACATTATTAATCATTAATAGAAAGGATGGCTTTTTAAAGTAGTTAAAAGTTATTGTTGACATGAATTCAGATTAAATTGTGATTCAAGACACTTTATTTTGCCCCTCTTTTTAAAGTCCCTAATTATAAATATGTTAAGTGTTTATGGGGAAATCTGTTAAAATGCATTCAGGGGACCTTTCTTCTTTTTTACTTTTTAAAAAATGTTTATATTTAGGGATTACAAATGCATATTTCTTACATGAATATATTGTGTAATGGTAAATTCTGGGCTTTTAGTATATCCTCTACACAGACTACCTTACCACAGATATTAATAAAAGAAGCATTAATATACAAAATATAGACATTTCAAAGCCTATAGAGCAGGGTTTCCCAATCTCCAGGCCATGGACCGGTACTGTCCGTGGCCTGTTATAAATCAGGCTGCACAGCAGGAGGTGAGCAGCAGCAAGCAAGTGAAGCTTCATCTGTATTTACAGCCACTCTCCATCACTCGCATTATTACCTGAGCTCTGCCTTCTGTCAGATCAGCAGTGGCATTAAATTCTCTTAGGAGGGCAAACCCTATTGTGAACTCCACATGCAGGGGAATCTAATGCCTGATGATCTGAGGTGGAGCTGAGGCAGTGATGCTAGTGTTGGGGAGTGGCTGCAAATATAGATTAATATTAGCAATAAGGTTTGACTGCACAGAGACCATAATAAATCAACTGCTTGCAGACTCATATCAAAACCCTCTCAGTGAGAGGCAAGTGAGTTGATGTACTTCAATTGTACAGCTGCATGTGATATCAGGTTTTAAGTCAGAATCTGACACTTACATTAGTCCACGCATGGCCCACACATTATTTTATTTACCATCTCCATCAGTGCCTCTTTTCCACACTGTACACTTGTCTCAGTCACTGTTTTGGTAAGCCCAAAGGCTAATCCTAGCCAAGATAAGTAAAAACAAACGTCACTGGAGAGTTTCTCTGAAAAGGGGGAAAGACCCAATGACAGGACAGCAGAAGACTCTAAGACTGCCAACAAAAAGAGAACTGCATTTAAAAGAAAATACCAAGAGTCCTACCTAAATTTTGGGTTCATTGCAACAGGTGATTCATTCTCCAAGTACACTTTGTAAAATATGTGGTGACTGGCTATCCAACGAAACCATGAAACCTTTAAAACTGCTTGACCACATGGAGACCAAGAATCCTGCACTAAAAGAAGAGCACTGGCCGGGCGGAGTGGCTCAAACCTGTAATCCCAGCACTTGGGAGGCTGAAGCGAGAGGACTGCATGAGCCTGCAGGTCCAAGACCAGCCTAGACAATATGGTGAGACCTTGTCTCTACAATAAATCAAAAAATTATCCAGGCATGATAGCGCACACCTGTAGTTCCAGCTACTTGGAAGGCTGAGGTGGAAGGATCACCGGCGTCCAAAAGGTCAACACTGGGGTGGCCATAAGTGTGCCACTGCACTTCAGCCTGGGTGACAGAGTGAGATTCCAACTCAATAAAAAGAAAAGACAAGCCTCTGGAGTTTTTCAAAAGAAAAAAACATGAACACGAAGAACAAAAGCAATTATTGAAGGCCATTATGTCATCAAATGTGTCTGCACTGAGAGCATTCATGGTCACTAACCACATTGCTAAAGCTAAGAAGCCCTTTGCTATTGGTGAAGAGTTGATCCTGCCTGCTGCTAAGGAACTTTGTCGTTAACTTTTAGGTGAGGCTGCAGTTCAAAAGGTGGCACGTGTTCCTCTTTTGGCTAGCACCATAACTAGAGGAATTGATGAAATAGCAAAGGATATTGAGGCACAACTGTTAAGAGGATTAATGAGTTACCGTAGTACACAATCTAGGTTGACGAGTCTACAATGTTAACAACAAGGCAGGAATACTTGTTCTTCTGTGATATATTTTTCAGGAGGATGTACATGAGGATATGTTATGTGTACTTTTGGTGCCAACCAACACCACAGCTGCAGAACTATTCAAGTCTTTGAATGATTACATATCAGGAAGACTGAATTGGTCATTTTGTGTCAGTATATACATGAACAGAGTGGGCTGCCATGACTGAAAGGCTTTCCAGTTTCACCATTTGGGTCAAAGAGGTTGCTTCTGAATGTGTGTCTACACAGTGAAAAATGTCACCTAAATTTAGCAACATTTTGTAGTGATTAAAATTATCAATCACATTAAAGTGCATGCCCTTAACTCACATCTGTTTGTGCAGCTCTTCAGAACACACACATCTCCTCTTATATACAGAAGTGAGATGGCTTTCTAAAGGTAGATCACTAGCCAGATTTTTTTAGTTATGAAAGACATTCCAGAGATTTCTTTTAGAAAAACAGTCACTACTGACAGCACACTTCAATGACACAGAATAGGTCTCAAAACTTGCTTACTTGCATGACATATTCAACCTGTTCAAACGAACACAAATCTGTCACTTCAGAGGAGAATCACAACTGTGTTCAAATCGGCAGATAAAGTGGCTGCATTCAAAGCCAAAGTGGAATCATGGCGGTGACAAGTGAACACTGGGATTTTTGACATGTTTCAAACATTAGCAAAGGTCTTACTGAGCCAGGGTCTTCCTTCTCCCAGCTAGTACATGATCACCTAACTCAGTTTTCAAGAGTTTGAGCATTACTTCCCAACCACAAAAGACCCCAAACTGGAAAGAAATGGATCCACTACCCATCTGTGAATAAGCCAGGTAAACTGACTTTTTCCATGCTAGAAGAGGATCAACTGCTTGCGATCGCAAATGGTGGTTACCTTAAAAGTAAGCTTAAGACAACTTCAAATCTCCATATATTCTAGATTAAAGTCAAAGCAGAATATCCTGAGATTGCCACAAAAGCACTGAAAAGCTGGCTTCCATCTCCAACATCCTATCTTTGTGAAGCAGGGTTTTCTGCAGTGATGGCAACCAAAACGAGACTACAGGGTAGACTGGACATAAGCAACACACTTCGGGTGTCACTGTCTCCCATCATCTTCAGGTGGGATCATCTAGTTGCAGGAAAACAAGCTCAGGGCTCTTACTGAGTCTGCATTATGGTCAGTTGTATCATTATTTTATTATATATTACAATGTAATAATAATAAAATGCACAATAGATGTGCTTGAATCATTCCAAAACCATCTCCTCCCACCTACACTCCGTCCATTGAAAAAATGTCTTCCACGAAACAGTCCCTCAGACCAAAAAGGTTGGGGACCACTGCTATAGAGAACGATCTATCTATCTATCTATCTACCTATCTATCTATCCATCTATCTATCTATCTATTTATTTTACAGACAGGATCTTGCTCTGTCACCCAGGCTGGAGTACCACAGTTCATTGCAACCTATAGAGGGCCTTAATGATTAAATATTCTGTCTTCACATACCAACAAATATATAATAGAGATTCCATTTACTTATAATCTTTTATATCTAATGAATACTTTTTAATCCCACAGAAGATAAAGAAAATTATCAACCCTATAAATAAATTAAAATCTTGTACCTAACGGGTAGGAGGTTCCTGTACCAACACCATTCAGGCTGACCTGTTTCATGGAAGATTTTGGCCTAACAGTCTTCTATTCAAGCCACTTATACAGATGCTAAAAGATTTTCTACCCAAAAGAAGACAGTTCCCATCCATGCCCAATATTAGCTTAAATGAATATAGCTATACATTTAAGTCAATTTCTCTTAATGCTGGTTTACAGGACAGAACACTATTTCATGAATGGGAAATAAGGCACAAGTTTAAGGAATTCATCTATTTAATCATTCTTAATTAACAAACCTATGCATCCAAACCTCACACTGTGGTGATGATAATAATGCAATTTATCTCAAAACAAATACATTCTAAGTCAAGCTAACTTAGAGTGGAGATTCTGCCTCATCAGGTGAGATCTTAACCTCTCTGAATTTAGAAAATGACTGGGCTTGGAACTATTTATCTAAGACAAGTTTTAAAAAATATATTTTAAAAAAATCTTAGGTCTCAGGGCTTTTGCAAACATTTATGCATCTTTCATTTTTAAAACATATTTTTGGCACAGCAATAACAAAGATGTACATCAATGTGATATGAGTGGATTTTAATACAATGGAGGCCAGCTACAGGCAATTACACCTACCAGGTAAACTTGCCTTTGTGCAGAATTCAAAATAAGGCTTCTGCCAGTTCTAGCCATTTGCAGAATGTGAAATTCTTAAAATGTGTCCTAGATTAGGAAGACTATAGCTGTGCACTGGTGTTTGTTCTTCTGTTTTGTGTTGTTGTTGTTGCTCTTCTGTTTTTTAAACACAGGACTGTATATACTATTCAAAATGGTACTGCTTAAGCACACATGTGCTGTACTCCACTAAGTGTCAGGCCACATTGTCAGGTCTCAGCACATGATTGAGATGACCCAGCATGACTGACCGTCATTAACAAAAAATAGTGAGATCAGTTTGGATCCTTCTTGTCCCACTTTTATATTTATGATAGCATTATCATAAGATTTCAACATTCTTCAATAACTTACCTGTTTATGCTAGGGTAAAATGACTACCCTCAATAAACTATATCAAAATATAATTAAAATTTTCAGATTTAAGAAAAAAATCTGATAATGGATATAACAAGATTGATCAGACTCAAGGTAAATTAACAACTAGCATTAGAAACCAGCACCCACTTGTATATCTAATCCTGAACTGTACCCCACATCTTTAAAATAATTTTTTAAAAGTCAAAAAAAAGTCGGGCTCGGTGGCTCAGCCTGTAATCCCGCGCCTTTGGGAGGCTGAGGTGAGTGGATTGCCTGAGCCCGCGGGTTCGAAATCCGCCTAGGCAGGCGAGGCCTCATCTCTACAATAAATTTTAAAAATTAGCTGGGCGTGGTAGCACACGCCTGTAATTCCGGCTACTCAGAAGGTTGAGGCAGAAGGATTGCCAGAGCCCAGCAGGTCGAGGCTGCGGTGGCCGGGAGCGGCCACTGCACTCCAGTCTGGACGACAGAGTGAGACTCCAACTCAAAAAAAATTTCTTCATGTGTTTGTTGGCTGCTCGAATATCTTCTTTTGTGAAGTGTCTGTTCATGTCTTTTGCCCATTTTATAATGGGGTTGTTTGTTTTCTTCTTTTCAGTACGCTTCAGTTCCTTGTAGATCCAGGATGTTAAGCCTTTGTCAGACCTAGAGTTGGCAAATACTTTTTCCCAGTCTGTAGGCTGTCTCCCTGCTCTCTTGATGGTTTCTTTGGCTTTGCAGAAGCTTGTCAGTTTAATAAGGTCCCATTTGTCTATCTGCTCTCTTAAGTCCTGTGGGTTTCGGGTTTTGTACAGGAATTGGATGCCAGTTCCATCCAATGCAATACTATGAGAAAATGACGGATGGTACTGGGAAACTATGGGGGGGAGGGGGATGGGATTAACAGTAGCAAATATCTGTCGGGGGATGGGAAAACACTTCTTATCTACAGGGTGCCTGAATGAAACGTCATTGTACACCTAACCCTTAACTGTACCCCACAAAACCATAATAAAAAATACTGATTAATGAAAAAAAAAAGTCAAAAAAAAGACTTCAAATGAAAAAAAAAAGAAACCAGCACTAACTGATTCTTTAACCATTAACAGACAAACTAATAGTAGCATATGAAATGAAGGAATCTTATATAAATAAAGAAGGTATTTGATATCTGTCACCTTTTAAGGCAAGGAAAAAGTCCTGCATATATTTAATGAAGTTAAATTTTACAAAATAGACCTATAATCCCTGTCAAGTTACAACATAATTTTGGAGGAAAAAAACAATAAGCATAAAGAGAAATCCTAAGGTTACCGGGGAGGGAAAGTGTTGAAACAAAATTTAAATCTAATAATAAAAATAACACAAAATCGTGTAAGTTATTACACAGAATATGAAGAACTAGTGTATACTAGTGTATACTACCTATTAAATCCTACACTTCTAACACTATAACAACTATGTTGAATGAATACACTACTGCTTAAATATAATTAGCACCATTATTTGAAAATAGAGACCAGAGAAAAGCATCTACAATGCTCAAATAATCAAAAGAATGAAATTCTGGGAAATCTTTATACTTCACGAAGCAAGAAAATGAATGTTAAAGATCTCAAAATTTCTTCATAATATGCAAGTAAATGAAAGTAAAGATAAAGTTTATTTGTAGAACACAATGTATAACAGGAGGAGGGAAATTAAATATTTAGATCACTTTTTAGTATGCCCTCAAATAAGTTGGCCAAAACATAATGAGATCAGTACTGGTGGGAAGAAAACAATAACAGCAAAAACTTCAGAAGAAATGAGGGTCTTACAAAACCTATTACCTAAATGTAGTACATACAAATAATCACTGCATGCTCCATAGATAAGCAAGAGATGTTAAAAAGATGCCAACATGATTCAAACTATCAATTTTATTAAGGCCTGTTCTTTAAATTTCAAACTTCACAGTTATTTTTAATTAGGTGAGTTCCAGGATCTCCTCTTTCATTTGTGAAATGTGTTGGTTATTCAAAGGCAAGTTCTATTGTAAACTATTCAAATAAGACCCAAAAAATACATTTTTTTTTTTTTTGGTTTTTGTTACCAAGAAACTCCTTTACCTTAATATCTCTCAATTATAACATTGAGAGACCAATTGGTGCATCCTGCTGATATTTGTAATAATTTTACAATTAAAATTTAGTGTTACCACACTCTATAACTGCAATCAATGCCAATGATAAAATTAAAACTTAAACTTGAACTGAATGTACAAAACAAAGTATGTTTGTTTCAAAACTTTGAGTGAATGAAAGACAGAGACAATAAGGATTTTTGTAATGATGTAGATAATATTTTCTGACAGACAATGAAGATAATGAAGATTTAAATTAGCTGAAAACCTATTCAACAACACTCCAAAATAAACAAGTATGAATTAATACATATTAATAATTCTATATGAAAATCAGAATTTCCTGCTACTCCATTTTAAAGGTTTCAGATCAGATTAATTGAAAATTTACAGCAAGTTAGTACAATACAAATACAGCACGGTGGTTAAGAGTACCAGATCTGAGCCTAACTTTGTAACCTTCTCTAGGTGAATTTTGCTTAAGTGAAGAGATCTCAAAATAACATGAAGATTATGTGACTTGTGTTTTCCTGAAAGTTGAGCTATTGTGGTTTGGAGAGATTTTATAAAAGGCAGGGGAAAATAATCATATCAAAAGGAAATGTGGAGTTGGAGCACGGTGGCTCATGCCTGTAATCCCAGAACTTTGGGAGGCTGAGGTAATAGGATTGCCTGAGCCCACGGGTGTAAGACGAGCCTGGGCAACTTGGAAAGACCTCGTCTCTACAATAAATCAAAAAATTAGCCAGGCGCGGTAGCACACACCTGTAGTCCTAGCTACTTAGGAGGCTGAAGCAAAAGAATTGCCTGAGCCCAGCAGGTCGAGGCTGCGGTGGCCATGAGCATGCCACCTCACTCCAGTCTGGGCAACAGAGTGAGACTCCAACTCAAAAAAAAGAAAAGAAATGTGGAACTACAGATTCTATGGGGAAGCTGGTAGGCTCATACAAAGCTTTGGAAGACCCACTCTGACTGCCCAGAGAGTCAGCACTGACAGTGCTTATAGAAGAGTCAAAGTGCTTGAAGGGAGAAGACTTAAAGCCCAAGGTAGTAATCACCATGGGAAATATTTTAAGAAATAACTGAAGGTTTAGAGTTTCCCCACAATTCGTTAGAAGAAATGAAATGAAGATATAAATATACCCTCTACAAGAGCTCAGGATAGCTATTGTAAAGTAAAATTTTAGACTTTTCTCCACAAACAAAAATAGGCATGTGTATTGTAATTATTCCATCACAGTCCACTCATGTTAACATATTGTTGGTTCTTCCAGAACTGTTACATGTCACCAAGTCAAAGCCAGTGTGAAAAATATATTAAATGACTCTCTGATGAAATAGGATTCCTAGTAAGGCAATAAAAAACACAAAATAACTCAGATGAAAGTTGGGATATTATATAAAAATATACAGATTCCTTTGCAATTTGAAACCCCTAATTCATTAAGAAATAAATCCCTTAATGGAAACTGAGAGCACCATATCAATCATTTCTAATGTTAGAGTGGGTACAACAAAATTCAACTGTGTACTATACAGTTATTAAATAGCCATGCAAGATCTTAACATTCTGTTTGCTTACCTGCCCCAATAGCTAACTACTGTACATCACGTTTCCACCTTTAAAATATTTGGTGGCAGAAATTAAAACTAAGTCAAGAATACAGCTTTTTGTTTTTCAAGAAAACTACTTAAGAAAAATATTAATCTAGGAAGACTGTGGTGCCTGACATTCACCCAGAATCTTGGTTGTATCTGTTGCAAGGAAAGAAAAAGCACTTTTATCAAGGCCATAGGCAAACACAGCATGACCTAAAAAATCTAAACAATTCTGAGAGTTCTCATGAGATGTTCTAAAGGGTCCGCTCGCCATTTAAGAGGCAAGAAAATTTCCCAAAGTAAATTCAAGAAAAAAATCAAGAGTCACTGTAAAATATATGGGGATATAATAAATTCACAACAGCCCTTGCCCTTAAGCAGCTTACATTCAAAATAAAAGTCAGCTGGGCACAGTAACTTAAGCCTGTAATCCCAGCACTTTAGAAGGCGAAGGCGGGAGGTTTGCTTGAGTTCAAGACCAGCCTAGGCATCATAAAAAGACCTTGTCTCTAAAAAAAAAAAAAAAAAAAAAAAAAAAAAAAAAAAAAAGGCTAGGCACAGGGGCTCAAGCCTATAATCCCAGCACTTTGGGAGGCTGAGGTGAGTGGACTGTCTGAGCCCACGGGTTCAAGACCAGCTGGACAACATGGTAAAACCTTATCTCTACAACAAATCAAGAAAAATTAGCTGGGCATGGTTGCATGTGATAGTGGTTCTAACTACTTGGAAGGCTGAGGTGAAAGGATCACCTGAGCCCAGCAGATCCAGGCTACGGTGGCCGTGAGCATGCCACTGCACTCCAACCTGGGCAACAGAACAGCCAGGTGTGGTAGTACATGCCTGTAGTTCCACCTAGCCAAGAGGATAAAATGGGATGACGGCCTGAACCCAGGAGGTCAAGGCTGCTGTGAGCAGTAATCATGCTACTGTACTCCATCCTGATCAACCAAGTGAGACTGACTCAAAAAATAAATAAATAAATACAAGTAAACTACAAGAAATACCACAAAGCAAAACAAGATGAATTGCTAGATGACTCAGAGACAATTAGGTTATTTGAGTTCAAAGGAGAGAGATCATCATGAGCCAGAATAGCTGAGAAAGCGTCACTAAGGCTTGGAGACAACTTAAGCTGTCAAGAATAGTAGGCAGTACTGAGGATGAAGCAGGGTTCTCTGGCCCCACACTTAACACTCCTATTTCCCTCAAAGAAGGACATGGAGAAGGATGTGAACCCAACACCTTTTATCAGTATTATGCAAATAATATGAATAAGATGGAAAAGAAAAATACAGAATTCCAGGTTCCTGCCACTCCCAAATAATAATACAAACAAGTACCAAGACCCACACTGGGTATAAAATAAGCCTTAATGACTCAGCTTAGGACCAGCTGTAAATGGAAGTTCTAGTTAAGCAAAACAACTACTAGTTTTAGAAATTGCCCTAGATAAAGAGATATCTTCCAAGGCAGAAATAAAGATATGACAATCAAGCAGAAGGGGAAAAAAACAAAAAACAAAAAGCACAAAAACCAAAAGAACATCACAGAGCCAAGTAATTCAAAAGTCTAGCACTGGTTTCCTTGCCAAGAAAAAAGTTAATTCCTATGCTAAACACCTTTCCTCTGTTTTCACATGGTTTTTCAAATGCTGAATGTATCACAAAAAAATCATAAAACCATACAACTTCAGAAGTTCTGAAAAGTTTTATAATGTGTCTTTTTTTGGTTGTGTGTTCTGGGGCAGAAAACTGTTTTGTCTTACTCCTAAATTAAAAGAAAGCAAAAACCTTAGCCAGAATCATTTACACCAGACCTATGAATTTGCATATCAGACAATATTTTAAGCAGAAACATCCTGCTAGGGACTCTCCTTATAGAATTACTGACCTGTCTTGGCTTAAAGACAACCTTCTCCCCTTCCAACCACAATCTTCCTGTTTTCTCAGCCTCATCTGAACCCACTCAACCAAACAAAGAACCACTCAAAGAAAATTTCACAGAATACCAACTTTAATAATTTATAGCCAAATCAACACACCCTGGCTTTAGTCTAGAATAAATTACTACGGGATTCTTTATTTGCAATGCCTCTTCTCTCATCTTTGTTAATAATCTCATCTCTTTCTTACAGTTGAATCAAAACTAAGATTCTTCAAAATATCCCACATTCACATAGACTCTGTCAGATCAAAATCACCTCAGCTCTACATTGAGACTATAGCAATTCTTAGCAGAGGAAGAGAAGCATTTAACTCTTTAGGGTATAGTTTAAAAGAAAAAGCATAATTAATAAAATAATCCTTACGTTATAAATAAAAAGATACCTATTGTCTCTATGTTTACAAACATCAAAAATGAAGTTCAGCAACAAGAAAATACTCAGGACAAACCCGACAATTGACTCCGTTCCTGGCAGGTTTGCTACTAATAGATGGTGTTGGCAGTGTATAAGTGATGCGATATACATTAGAATTCCTACTGCACATCATAAATACACATTTCTGTTCCCAGATTATAATTTAATTTAGGTGATTTTTTTTTTTCTTGGAATCAGGGTCTCACTCTGACCCCCCAGGCTGGAGTGCAGTAGAAAGATCACAGCTTACTGCAGCCTCGACCTCCTGAGCTCAGGCAATCCTTCTGCCTCAATCTCCTGAGCAGCTAGGACTACAGGTGTGCACGCCACTACATCCAGCTAATTTTTTTATTTTTGTAGAGACACAGTTTCCCTATGTTGTCTCTGTCTCCCGGGCTCAAGCAAATCCTCCCACCTCAGCTTCCCAAAGTGCTGGGATTACAGGTGTGAGCCACTGTGCCTGGCTGTTATTTTTATTTAAGATAATATTTTTTAATTAAAAAATAATAAAACAACCAGCTGGGCACAGTGGCTCACACCTGGAATACCAGCACTTTGGGAGGCTGAGGCGAAAGGACTGCCTGAGCCCAGGGGTGCGAGACCAGCCTGGACATCTTGGCGAGACCTTGTCTGTACAATAAATCAAGAAAAAGTAGCCAGGCGCAGTGGCACATGCCTGTAGTTCCAGTTACTTGGAAGGCTGAGGTGGAAGGATCACCTGAGCTCAGCAGGTTGAGGCTGTGGTGGCCATAAGCGTGCCACTACACTCCAGCCTGGGCAATGGAGTGAGACTCCAACTCAAACACAAAACAAAACAACAAAAACAATTTTGTGATTTTTTCAAAACAATACAAAACAATAAAAACAATTTTGTGATTATTTCAAAACAATACAAAAGGTGATATGATATGGTATTTTTACACTTATCAAAAGAGGCAATGAAAGCACTGAAAATCACTGATCTCAGGCTGGGCGCGGTGGCTCACACCCATAATCCCAAGCACTTTGGGGTGCCAAGGTGAGAGAACTGCCTGAGCCCACAGGTTCAAGACCAGCCTGGGTAACTTGGCAAGACCTCGTATCTACAATAAATCAAAAAATTAGCTGGGCATGGGGGTGCTTGCCTGTAGTTTCAGTTACATGGAAGGCTGAGGCAGAAGGATCACCTGAGCCCAGCAGGTCAAGGCTGCAGTGACCACAAATGTGCCACAGCATTCCAGCCTGGGTGACAGAGTGAGACTCTAACTCAAAAAAATAAAAATAAAAATAATAAAAAAGAAAATCACTGATCTCAGTGACTATACCCACAATCTGAGTACTACATCCAACATCACCTATGAAAAGTGTGAGTGCCAGGCGGGATGGCTCATGCCTGGAATACCAGCACTTTGGGAGGCTGAGGCGAAAGGACTGCCTGAACTCGGGGGTTAGAGACCAGCCTGGGCAACTTGGCGAGACCTCATCTGTACAATAAATCAAGAAAAAGTAGCCAGGCATGGCGGAGCAAGCCTGTGGTTCCAGCTACTTGGAAGGCTGAGGCGGAAGGATCACCTGAACCCAGCAGGTTGAGGATGCAGTGGCCGTGAGCATGCCACTGCACTTCAGCCTGGGCAACAGAGTGAGACTGACTTAAAAAAAACCAAAAGTATAAGTGACTTAGAAAAATGTTATAACCCAGTGCTTTGGGCTCCTAATCTGGTACTCACTTATTTGCTGTGAAATAGAGAACAAATAAGCTTAATTTTGGACTACCATATTTCCCAAATAAGAAGATAAAGTACTGTGAAGTAGAGGAAAAGAAAAAAAGAAAATGATAAAAAACAGACCTATTCAATGCTTTAGCTGACTGAAACCTGAAGATCCGTTCAAAGGGCATATTTCTTGAAAAGCAAAAAGGAGTTAATTTTACATTAAGTAAAACTTACTGTACTGTAAGTAACATTCATTAAGCACTTAGTATGCAGAAAGCACTATGCTAAGTGCTTTATATGATCATCTGATTTAAACCTCACAAGGACACTAAAGAAAGTATCTACTATCATTTTACAAAGGAGAAAAGTGAAGTTTAGAACAGTTCAGAAAGTTGCCCAAATGCATTCAGTACATGAAGAAGCTGAAACTCCCATCCAGGTCTTCCTGACTCCAAGCCTAGACTCACCACTAGTCCTTCTTCAAGAACATAAGCAGCTCCAAGTGCAGCAATGAACTAAACACAATCTCTCCCCACCCACTCAGCTCTGCCACTCCACAACCCACCTGAGCCCTTGCTCATTTGTTCTTAGTGATTGAAAACTACTAGATAAATGTCAACTATAAAAAGGTGAAAAGAAAAGAAAGTGCCTTACAACCTTGAGCCACAGCTGATGCGCCTCTTTGCCAGAGACTTCTCTGTTCATTCATTCAAATACTCACTAAGCACCTACTATCTGAAGCAGTACTATGGAGTGACAAAGAGCAGAAAATTGCTTAAGTTCAAATCCTGGTTCCATCACTAACTTAGTATGTAACTTTGAGTAAGTTACTCTACTTTTCACTACATTAACCAAATAAAGCACTTAGAACAGTGCCTTGAACTTAATAAACAACAAATGTTATATCGTATGACTACTGTGTTAATATTACTGTGCAATAATTAAGCTAGGAACAGTGAGTAATATGGCACTGTATTCCCTCTCTTCTGAAGTTTGCAATCTAAGACACGTACATAAATAACCACAAACGAATCTGTAAATAACACTATCAGTATAGGTAAATAAATGCTACAAATATGCTGAGGAAGAAGATATTACTTCTAGCTAAAGAGATCAGGGAAAGTCTCATGAAAAAGGTGCACCTGAGCTAGACCATAATATGAAGGTCGAGAAGAACATTCCAATTACAGAATATAATAATAGAACAGTAAAGAAACTGAGTAACAATATATCATGGGAGAGTGATGGTGAATAAATCTGGAAATGTAAGGAGATTAGGGGCCAGATTATCAAGAAACCTGAAGAATTCGGTCATAAATACCATAATCATTTCATATTTTCTATTTTCTCATATATATATTTAAGGTTTGCAACACGGTGTTTTGAAATACATAGTGAAATAGTCACTACAGTCAAGCAAAGTAACATATCCATCATCTCATATAGTTACCCACCCCTTTTTTAGCAAGAGCACCAAAATCTATTCTCTTAGCAAAAATCCCCAGCATAATACAATATTAACTATAGTCCTTATGTTGTAAATTAGAACTCTGGAATATCATATTTTAAAATATAAGCCAGTGTTAATATTTCCCCTAGTGGATTATATATATGGAAATGAAACAAGAGAACTCCCCCAATTTTGGGGAGGCCATGGGGGAAGTAACAAAAGAGGAGGAAAAAAATAGCAAAGCAAGTAAGAGGAGATGTAGGCTATAGGCTTTGCAGGTGATGCAATTATATGTACCAGCTTTTATCAAGATGTATGGCAATCAAACAAATTTGAGAAAAGTCACATACCCCACCCTCATCTATCCCTTCAGGAATGCACAGGCATGTGGTATTTCAAGACCTCCCGAATGTCTTATAATACAGACACTTAATTTTGTTTACTCTATATATCTTCCCAAACTTATTTAATAAAAGAATCTTTTTCCTCCTAGAACATCTATTTAAACATTGAAGTATATCAATGTGCTACAGAATTCATTCTAGAAAATTTTCATACTAAAATATCTGAAAAAAATGAGAGAAATATGATCCCATATGAGATGAGAGAGGAGGATCTTACAGTTCTGTAATCATTTTTCAGAAAGACTTTTCCAAGATTGTGGACTGCTCTGGAAGTCTCTCTTATTTTGTTTTATCCTAAGTGATAAATAAACCAGCTAAAGGAGTACCACACATAAGTGTCATACTTTGTTTTCTACCTGAAAACAACACTTTTAAGACCATACTCTGGCAACAGTACAACTTGAATTAACTTCTGATATCCTTGTCCAAAGATGCCCAAGGATTTCACAAAGGATTTTCCTTCAGTAATCAGAAAAGGAAACTGGTAGAGCCTATTTATCCTTATCCTTTTGTGTGTCTTTTTCTCTCCAATTTACCATTTCCCATTCTCTATTCTTCCATTCATATGTGCTCTTCCCTTTAACGGTCCGTTTTTGTCCTACATACTCATGTCTTCTCTATTTCTTTCAGTTCAGTTCCCTATTCAAACTATCATCTGGAGCTCCCTTTACTACCAGGGAACATGTTTCACTGCTGGTAACTGACATCAGGGATGACAGAAGAAGCACATGCTATACTCCCCTCATTTTTAGCCCATAGTAGACACTACCTAACCAGAAAAAACGTTTCATCAAACCCACAATGGCTCTCAACAGCCACTTACAATCTCCTTAAAGAAAACCTATTTGCAGACCGCTCCTATGTGTTCTCATTTCCATTCTTTAGATTCTATTGGCTGAAATGTGAAATGAACTAGTAGACACAACTTACAAGTTAGAAGGGAAACAAAAAGAGTTCAAGGCTGGAGTGGTATCTTGATGCACATCTATTATGTGTGTGGCTTTTAAAAGTCAGTACCTGGCTGGGCACAATGGCTCACACCTATAATCCCAGCATTTTGGGAGGCTGAGGTGAGATGATTGCCTGAGCCCGCCAGTTCAAGACCAGCTTGGACAACTTGGCAAGACCTCATCTCTACAAAAATCATAAACTAGCCAGGTGTGGTGGTGCGTGCCTGTGGTTCCAGCTACATGAAGGCTGAGCGCAGCAGGTCGGGGCTGTGGGAGGCCATGAGCTTGCATCCCAGCCTGGGCGTCAGAGTAAGACTCTAATTCAAAAAAAAAAAAAGTCAGTACCTGCATTAGAAATGCTTGAGACACAGTAAAGACCTTTGCCAAAATATCAGTACCACAGCCAGGAAGCCTTGTACAGTTAACACACACAAGGTTGAATGAAAACAATGAGGATAAAACTTTAAAACAACTTTGAGACATTTTATCTTCCAGGAGTCTTTCCTCCACACTGACTACCTGGACGTTTTCAGCAAGCATTTCACTATGATTTCTTTCTGAGTTGAATTGAAAATGAGTAATCATCCTAATTAAGAAAAGCCAACTGACTAAAATGCTATAAGATCAAACCCTCCCTTAAAATAATTAATATCTTTCTCGGCTCAACTAAGAAGGAGGAGTGCAATAGCATGAAGGAAAACATAAGACTCAAACAATGATGGCACATAACTAAGCCAATTAAGATAAATTTTAAAAATTGTTTACTTAGTAGCTGCCAAATTCTATAAGGAAAATAACTGTTGGTGTAATTATGCAGTTTTGTATTTCATTAGCTACCACAGTGGAAGATTATATATTGTGCAACAATGATATTTGTTGAGTCAATAAAATCTAAAGCTACAGTCAGTGAGCTGTGTTTATATATCCCTTAAATATTTTTTCCTTTTATTATATTGTATATATTTTTTGAAGTGGGGTCTAATTCATGTTTAACTGACTTGAAGTCCTATTGCAATTCTGGCCCAATAAAATACATCAAACCACCATAGCAAACATCAGAAATATTAATTATTGAGATGGATCAGAAGACACATGTCCTGGATCAAAGGAATGTCATAAACTACTTTTAAAATCGTTCAGGCCATTGTTTTAATAGACTCTGGTGTGGTCATGTGCTCTAAAGCTATGGCTGTTACCATGTTTCCAAAGCTTTGGTTCCCTCTCCGGCCTTGGAGAGGTAAATCAATCTCTCTCTCTCTCTCTAATTTATTTTTTAAATAAACTATATTTTCTGATCAAGAAAAAGTCATTCTAATTCTTTAATCTTCTCAAAGGAAACAAAATTATCTTTTCATTTTTATATAATAAATACAAAAACACAATAATTTATTCAGATGAAAGAAATTTCCAGATTAAAACTCTAATGCCATTTTTATTTTCACTTTCTGAATTTTTAATTTAGAAGGTGATAAATACTAAAATTCTTCTAAAGGAGTTTAGTAGTTATAAAAACCCATCTCCGTGATCACAGCAGACCCGGTAATATTCTAATTCTATACATGGCAAGACATACTATCTCTACACTATAATTCCTGTTTAGACAAGAGTATAAGTCCCAGTGACTAAATTTTAATTATGACTCATTCAGGCAAGCCAAGACATAACTACTCAACAAAGGTAAACTGCTGACTTAGAGATTTAATGATGAAAAAACACAGTAAAATCTGCCAAGAAATAGTGTTTCCCTCTTTAGCATCAAAAGGCACCAAGCCTGGTCACTTTAAATATAGCCCTCTTCACCCCAAATTTTGTATCACCATTTAAAAAAACTGAAAACCTGAGGGTACAGGCTGGATACCACGACACATGCCTGTAATCTCAGCACTTCGGGAGGCTGAGGCAGGAGGATCACTTGAGGCCAGTCAAAACCAGCCTAGGCAACATAGCAAGACCCTGTCTTTACAAAAAATATTTTTAAATTAGCCAGGCATGGAACACACCTATAGTTCCAGCTACTCAGGAGGCTGAGGCAAGAGGATCACTTGAGTTCAGGATTTTTTTTTTTTTAAAGCAGGATTTATTGAGAGGACAGAAAAGTTCCCAGCATGGAAGGGGACCCAAGGGTGAAGGGATACCCGAGCCCTGGATTTTGAGTTACAGTGGGCTATGATTGCAACACTGCACTCCAGCCTGGGCAACAGAGCAAGAGCCTGTCTCTTAAATAAGAAAAGAAAAAGAAAGAAAGAAATGAAAAAAACCACCTTGAGAGTCCAATCTAAGTTTCTACCTAAAGAAGACAAATCAGTCAAACTACTCAATACTGAGGCTAATAAACAGATAAATGATAACAACATCTGCAAATCAACCATAGAATGTATGCAGTTATCTTTCTTGGCCTCAAAAAATAAAGACAATGTTCAAGAACAAACATAAAAGATGGGGACTGGTTAAAGGGGTGATATTTGTACCTGTTAAACTACCACAAGCTTTTTATTCTTGCACACTTCAATGTTCCTCTCAGTCTCTAAAGGCACAAAACAGAAGCAGAGTTTTCTATTCTAAAAGTTGTTTAGACAGGATTTGTCAATATATAACCAAATATCTGCTCACTGATGGGAAAAATCTCTGTTCACCAGCCAAAGGACTTGCAAGAATGAGAGCTTCATGTGGCATCTTCCCTCTCTGGCCTCCTAATTCCACATCAGTTTGTAGTTATTCTTGTACTACAAGAGTATCACTTTCAGAATGTAAGCCTCATAAGCTCCCAGGAAAGCCATTCTAGTGGAACCATTCCAGAGAGTTTCACTTTAGCTCCATAAAGAACCAAAGAGGCCTACTCCATGACAAGAGTGAACAGTAATTGCTCTATTGGTTTCCACCTCTGACCTATAAAGACCAAAGCCTGGAGCTGTCTGTAATCCATAAGCCGTTTTAATATTCTGCTAGAACACTGCAAAAATGTGGCTTTCACTAGAGGCACTGGCATGGAGCTGAAATTGGTATTCTCAGTTACAATCCTGTGTAGAAGTTGTTCTAATTCTCAAAGAAGTAAGAGAAATTTTCTCTCTCTTGTTTTAATTAAAAAGGGCAAGCCGGGCTCGGTGGCTCAGCCTGTAATCCCGCGCCTTTGGGAGGCTGAGGTGAGTGGATTGCCTGCT